>NC_072784.1:31452758-31535115 GCF_022539595.1 Amphiprion ocellaris
GTGCAAATAGCAGAACGTGATTTTCCAATTAACTGACAAAAACAACAGCTCTAGCATGATAAAATCCTTCAGACTACCGTTCAAAAGTTTAGAACCACTTATAAATGTCCTTATTTTTGAAAGAAAAGCAATGAAGATAATAATAAAAGTGGGAGTTTTCATGGAAAACATGGAATTGTCTGGATGACCCCAAATTTTTGAACAGTAGTGTAGGTCAACATTGACTCATTTAGAGCAACTTTAATGCATTTTTGAGCAACTTTAATTAATATAGAGCAACTTTAACTCTTGTATGCAGGTTCTTCAAAATGTGCCATACTCTCAGTTTTAAATCCATTTTATTTGCTTACAAGATTTTACCACACCAGCTGCTTTCATTTCAGTAACGTTGCAGGTAGAGAAGGTTAACTTATCCAGTTCTTTGTACTATAAGATTAAAAGGAAATAAGAATGCAGTCTGTAAATGTGGTCATAGCAGGGCAGCATGTGTGTATCAGTGTGTGTTTCTAGTGTATCCCGCTGTGTGCACACATCAGCTAACCAACATGAAGCACATGTAAAGTGGGTCAACCATTGTCTGCTTCAACATCAGTCCTTCTTTTATCCGTCTTTAGAAAATGCATGTTATCTAAAGGCTTTATTCCTAAAGATGTGAATCCACGCTGTAAACCAGGGGAGTCAAAATCATCTTAGTTCAGGACCACATTCAGCTCAGTTTGATCTTAAGTGATCCAGACCAGTAAAATCACAGCATAATAACCTATAAATAACCACAACTCCTAATGTTTCCTTTGTTGAAGGAATTATCTTTTTACTAAACATCATGAACAACCTGAAATTTCTAAAGAAAATAAATTCAATTTCAACAATATTCAGCCTCAGTTTATCATTTCTACATTACAACTTACAGATCACAGTGTCAACAAAGGAACACAACATTTAGCCACAGATATCTGGAACTGAACAATAGAGGATTGTACTTTATGATCAAAATGACAAAAGCAAAAAAAAAGGGCAAAAAACAACAAAAAGAAGACAAAATATTACAGAAATGAGACACAAAATGACAGAAAAGAGACAAACAACATGAAACAAAACAAAAAAGAGACAAAAAAGTGAGAAAGCGACAAAAAAGATAGACAAACGACAAAAATTAGACAAAAAATTACAAAAGCGAGAAATAAAATGACAAAAAAATAGACCAGCAACACAAGCGAGACAATAAAACCACAAAACGACAAAAACAATACACAAAAGGTTTACTCCTCCTTTAGCGTTTTGTATCTCCAAAATGTTCAACCCAGCCGCCATTTTCATCAAGTTGGATGGCAAAGTAATGGAAAGAAATATAACAACAAAATCCTTTACATTTGGGTAAAACCTTTACTTAAACACTGGAAATTTTAAGTTGACTTTCCTTAAAATGAACCTGTAGCAAAACAAACTGTTCATCTGAGAGGAATCCAGTGATTTAAAGAGGTCTAACTCAAACCAGTGGCACTAATTTCACTTGTTAACTTTGTTTGGATAAACTTAACTCAATTTCACATCACCAGCTGAAACTCTCAAACTAATCTAATTAGAAGACTATTTAAAAACAAGAATGTCTGGTATGAACAAAACAAGAACAGGACTTTTAGATTCCCTCACGCTAGATTTCTAACTCTCTGGTAACTAAAAACCACGTTAACAGAAGATTCTCCCACTAAAAAGAATCAAACTCTTCAGTGTTGATGCAAGAAAAGATCTAGATTGTTGGCACAGCTTCATTTATTGCCTTTAAATGCCAATAAGTCCCATTTCTGTGAGTTTGTTGTCTTTATTTTAAAAAATTAGCGAAGTATTTTTACAGTGCAATGACTCACCCAATACAAGCATTTCTATGACACTGTAAGAAAATAAATGAAAAAAAAACTAACCAAAAAACATTTAAAATCGAGCAGCAAAGGATCCTAAGAATGTATTAAATCCGGTGGAATACTGTTCCAGTCAAAAAGGTGATATAAACAGTAAGTATCTGCAAAATAATTATGTTTTAGCAGATTTAATACAGCATTTCAGCATATTTATTTTCAGCTACTCAGTGTAAAATATCAAATTACTATTTATAAAAAATATAGATTTTTGATGTATGTATAGTTTTGGCCTGTTTTTTTTCAGTAAAAATGCAAATTAATATTTTTTTCTGTGATTTTACTTGTTATTATTTGCAATTTAACCAAACAGGGGAAAACTGTAAAATACCGGGAAATTATATTATCATTATTTAATCACATTATTGTTATTATTCTTATTCTTATTCTCATTATTATTATTTAATCAATGTATTTAATGATTTAATTATTATTATTAAATCACACAGTATATCATATGTAGAAGTGATTCACTATAGCAGTTAGATTTTTTAAAATTATCTAAACCTTTAATTTTTCTGAGTTTCTTGAAGAAGTGATGAAAATCTCAATAGATTCAGATCAACTTCTTCTTCCAAAGTGTATGTAATTTATAAACAACATTTGATGGTAAACATCATATGCTACGCTTCTTTTTAACTGCATGATATTGGATAAAAATGTAAAATCAACATTCAACATGTACATTACACAAAGAGAAAGTTATTAAAATGTGTTGCTTTTCAATTAAATTGCCATACTAAAGTTTTAAAAACTGGCAGCTGAGCCACTGTACTGTGAAACAACAGGAAATAGCCATCTTACATTAATACAATCACTTTAAAAACTTAAATCCCATTCTAAGAAAAAGGTGCAAAAACTGCTGGTATTTACAATGAAGAATGAGTATTAAAAGTATGTAAAATGTAAAATGATAATGACGATGTGTCTTAAAGAAAGTGAATCTTCTCTCTGAAAACCCTAAAGTTGTGGAGCAAGTGTCACCGAGGGCACCGTGCCCCCCTTTGTACCTGTCTGGCTTATTATTATGGTCTGTCTGGCAGGCCGCCTGGCTGGTGGTCTCTAAGTGAACTTGATACTGAAATCAGCAGCCGGCTGTGATGTGTAGAACATCAAGGAGGCTGCTGGAGTTCAGTCTGGAGCTCAGCCAGTCACTTAACACTTGTCAACAGTTCTAATGAAAGTGGCCTTTTCCTTGGTGGCCTCTTTTTCATTAGGGGGGTCAGAGGTCGCCGCCCAAGGCTGGCTGTCTGTCGATCTAAGTGGGCAAATGGTTGAGGAAGAGGGCTGAGGAAGGGGGTTAGAGAGGGGATATAAGGGCAGAGGGGGAAGGGCGAAAACATTCAGTCCTTCTGTTCTGTTTCATTTCACGTCCCGCTGCTCCTCGTGACTCATTTCGGGCTTTAGGTATCCCACAGCTCCAGCATTTGTCAGCCCTAATTTGATTCTCACCTGACTCCAACCCCTTTAGA
Organism: Amphiprion ocellaris; assembly: GCF_022539595.1. NCBI lineage: Eukaryota > Metazoa > Chordata > Actinopteri > Pomacentridae > Amphiprion > Amphiprion ocellaris. The sequence continues at coordinate 31,456,144 of NC_072784.1, forward strand.
CTCAGGATTTTTTTTTATTTTCCTACCATTTTTATGTCTTCCCCTTATCATAAAAATGGAGATAATAACACTACCATTCAAAAGTTTGGGGTCACCCAAACAGTTCCATGTTTTCCATTTAAACTCCCACTTTATCCATGTGCTAACATAACTGCACAAGGGTTTTCTAATCATCAATGAGCCTTTCAACACCATTAGCTAACACAATGTAGCATTAGAACACAGGAGTGATGGTTGCTGGAAATGTTCCTCTGTACCTCTATGGAGATATTCCATTAAAAATCAGCTGTTTCCAGCTACAATAGTCATGTACCACATTAACAATGTCTACACTGGATTTATCATTCATTTAATGCTATCTTCATTGAAAAAAATGATGAAATAAAGACATTTCTAAGTGACCAAAACTTTTGAACAGTAGGGTACATGAATAAAAGTTGCTCTAAAATGAGTCCAACTTTTGAACAACAGTGTAGAGCATCTCCTCAGCTCATTGGTCGTCTCTCCTTCCAGTCCTCTCTCTGTTCTCTATTATGTCCTCTAAACACAGATGTGGCCGAATGAGCAGAAGACGGAGGATCAGCCGACGTCCTCCTCCTCCTCTCCTCCTCTTCTTCCTCTTCCTCCTCCTCCTCGTCCTCCTCCTCCTCCTCCTCCTCTTCTTCCTCTTCCTCCTCCTCCTCTTCCTCCTCGTCCTCCTCCTCCTCCTCCTCCTCCTCTTCTTCCTCTTCCTCCTCCTCCTCCTCCTCCTCTTCTTCCTCCTCCTCCTCCTCCTCCTCCTCTTCTTCCTCTTCCTCCTCCTCCTCCTCCTCTTCTTCCTCTTCCTTCTCTTCTTCCTCTTCCTCCTCTTCTTCCTCCTCCTCCTCCTCCTCCTCCTCCTCTTCTTCCTCTTCCTCCTCTTCTTCCTCCTCCTCCTCCTCCTCCTCCTCTTCTTCCTCTTCCTCCTTCTCCTCCTCCTCCTCCTCCTCCTCCTCCTCCTCTCCTCCTCTTCTTCCTCTTCCTCCTCCTCCTCCTCTCCTCCTCTTCTTCCTCTTCCTCCTCCTCCTCCTCCTCCTCCTCCTCTCCTCCTCTTCTTCCTCTTCCTCCTCCTCCTCCTCCTCTCCTCCTCTTCTTCCTCCTCCTCCTCCTCCTCCTCCTCCTCCTCCTCCTCCTCTTCCCCTTCACCCCGGCCTCCTGCACATGAAAGGGGCCGCACCAGGCCAGTGGAGGGCCGGTGGGGTGTGTGCTATGCTGGGGCCCCAGACCCAGACACAACACAACACAACACACAGCTCTGCAGGCCACCACAGCTGGGCTGGAATGTGACCTGCTTCAGACTTTAATGCCAGACTAGGCCCTGTGTGTGTGAATTACAAGTGGAAAGGAGGAGGACATGGATGGAGGGATGCACCGACTGCGTCTGGTAGAGCCAGAACAAAATCACAGAAGAAGGGAATATCTTCAAAATCATCTTTATTCATTTACCATCATATTCCATAAAACTTTAATGAATATAAGCTATCGCAGATAAAATACAAAATATGTAATTAGATCCACAGAGGTACATTCTGTCTATTGTTTCTACTGTATATCCACTGATCTATAAGAAAGAGATCAAGAAAAATAAATATGAAGTACACAAGTCCACATACATGTTGTAAATGAAACTTATCAAAAAGGATTCCACAAAAACAAAACAAAAAAAAGAGGAACCCAAAGAGCTTATTTGATTCTGGTAGATAAACTGAGGCTTCACATCGCATTACAGATGTTATACAATGTCAACTGTGAGATACCCATGAATACATAAAGCAAATATACGAATCATGTTAGAACATACAGCTATGAAGGATATTAGTGTATTTAGAGGGGAATTAAATACTTTGTACAGAGTAAATGCTTCTCTTTCCCAGACTGTTTATTTAAAAACTGTCTGAGCGTGTTTCTACTTGAAAAAGGGGCAACAGCTTCGAGGAAATCATGAATAAAAACAACAAAATGATCAGTTGGTGAAACGAGATTTTTCTGAGATCTTCTGAGTGATATGGAAAACGAGGTTGGTCACTAAAACCTCCAACATTACAGATAAGTTACTAGCTTTGTGTTAGCTGGCAGTCAGTCTGACTGTTGAGGTCACTGAAATTATCTGAACATGACGCACCGAGCATGTGCAAGGTTCTACTGGACGGCCGAGAAATCTTTAAGGAAGTCGCAGGTTTTCTTGTGGACAATCTCGCGCAGCTTCCTGATCCTTCGAGTGCTGGAGGAGCCCACAAAGCTGTCGGGCTGCAGGACGGCCATCCCGTTGTGGACGTCCCCCATGATGATGAGCTGCCCGTCGGCTGTGGTGATGTTGGGGCAGGGGCAGTTCCAGTCCATGTTCAGAAGAGTCACCTCCAAAGGTTCCTTGCCGAAGAACCGGAGACCCATCTTCTCGTCCTTCAAGATCTCCTCCACTGTCACCAGAGCGTGGCCGGACTCCTGCTCCTCGGTCAGCTCCATCACTCGCCCGAGGATCACGAAGTCACTCTTGCAGAAGCTGACGACCATCTTGCCTCGAGGCTTGCACACCTTGCAGTTGTGGTTCTTCGGAAAGGGACACATCTCTTCGCAGGCCTCTTTAGACTCAAAGTTGTTCTCATTGCCGCCGCAGCCTCCGTACACGAAGGACTGGCACTTCTTCAGAGTGCTGCTGTACGCCCAGCGAGGCTCGTAGGCCTTGCAGGGCCCTTGGAGACTTGGTAAGCTGCAGGGAGCCGCCATCTCTGCTCCACAGGACAGCATGCAGGCTTCGTAGGTGTCAAAGTGGTTTTGGTTTTTGTTGCACTGACTGTAGGTGAAGGTGAAGCAATTGTTCCTCTTTGGCTCATAGTACCAGCTCATGCTCTCCTCTCCACAGTCATCAGTGTCGGGACCCTTGAGGCACTCTGCAGCTGGAAAAGGCAGGTTGGTGCTGTTCCCTTCTGCATTTTTACCCTTGGATTCTTTGTTGATCACCACCAAAGGAAAGTGTGCCGACACACTTCCCCCGACATTCTTGGCGGTGCACGTGTAGATGCCGGCATCCTGAAGCTGTGCGTTGTATATGACCAGCTGACCGATGTTGGTGACCACCACATTCCCTCGGACGTGATTGGGTCTCATGATGGTGTTCTCTTTGCCTTTCAGCTGTTTCTCCCAGGTGATTTCCGGATGTGGCTTCCCAGACACCTCACACAGGAAGCTGGCCGTCTCACTCACGAATACCGCCTGCTGGGTGGGTCCGCTGTGAATGGCAGGGAGCTGGATGTCGGTTGGGATGGTGGTCTGGAGGGCAGTGGTGGGACGTAGGGTGGTCTCTGCAGGGATTGGACTGGTGTTGGGCCAGGTCAGGTGGTACCTGTAGGTATAGACCAAATAAGACAGTAATTAATGTCAAAGGCGCTTCTTAAATCAGCATCTATCCATTATCTATATACCACTTTGTCCCCATCAGGGCTGCAGCTGACTTAGGGTGAAGGCAGGGGACACCTGGACAGGTAACAGTCAATCACAGGGCTACACATAGAGACAAACAATCTCACTCACATTCACACCTACAGACAATTTAGAATCACTAATTAACCTCAGCATGTTTTTGGACTGGGCTGCACAGTGGCTTGGTGGCTCGCACATTCGCCTTGCAACTAGAAGATCCCTGGTACGCCTCCCGGCCTCCCCAGGAGAACTTGGAAACTCCACGCAGAAAGATCCCTGGAAGGCCGGGACTTCCTGGGATCTTTCTGCATGGAGTTTGCATGTTCTCCCTGTGCATGCGTGGGTTTTCTCCAGGTTCTCTGGCTTCCTCCTACAGTCCAAAAATATGCTGAGGTTAATTGGTGATTCTAAATTGTTCCTAAGTGTGATTGTTTGTCTCTATATGTAACCCTGCGACAGACTGGCGACCCATCCAGGTGTCCCCTACCTTCGCCCCAATCAACTGGGATAGACTCCAGCACCCCCATGACCCTAATGAGGATTGAGGGGTGTATAGATAATGGATGGATGGATGTTTTTGGACTGTGGGAGGAAGCCGGAGAACCTGGAGAAATGCACAGAGAGAACATGCAAACTCCATGCAAAAGGATCCCAGGAAGGGCGGGACGCGAACCAGGGATCTTCTAGCTGCAAGACGACAGCGCTAACCACCAACCCACTGTGCAGCTCGTTCTTAAATCACCATTTTGATATATCACAAACAGAATAGATGTATCTTTCTATACTAAGGTCAGAAAATACTCTTAATTTAGAAGACAGAATCAAGAAAACTTTACCTCATTACACCAAAAACAAAAAGTAGAGATCTAAAATACTTAACATGTTACCTGCAGGTGACCTCAGATATAGAGATACCCTTGGAGCAGGCCTCAGCATCCATGTAGCACTTGTTATAATAAGTCATGCCATCAGATGCGCATGTGAAGTGGGGTTCTCTCTCGCAGCGGTCCCGGCACTTACAAACAGGCTGGCCATCCCAGATGTCGCACTCAGACCCTTGCTGAGAGCACATGAACTTGTCGCACGTGGCACCCTTTGGCATTCCGATAGGGCCCTTGTTGCCCTTGATGTCTATATAGCGCGCTGCCACACAGCTCTTGTTACCACATACATTAGGGCAGCACTTCTCAAATGTTTCACAGTCCTAAAGTTTGGAAAAGAGAATAATACTTTGACACCACATACCAGCATATTTGATCAGTGAATTAAAACATGGATAAAAATGAGAGAAATCTGTGGGATGCTTGGTGAAAACCTGCAGATTTTAAATGCAAATTCTGTGTTCCAATCAGTTTTTGTCCAGCGTCTGACAGCATTAATAAAAAGATAAAAGGTGTAATTTCTTAAATATAAAAATAACTTTCAGCACAAACAACATTTAGAGATTTTTTCAGATGTGTCCAGTTTTCTTGCTTTTTATGTTAAATATAGCAACTCCTTGAGACTGCAAAAGAAAAATACAGTGATTTCTGGGATCTGACTAACTGTAATTTAGCTGTTGAACATTTAGGATCAACTCTGTCTAAAACAGAACAGCTATTTTCCAATTCTGTGTGTTCTGGAGAGACTGTATGGGAATGTTTGAACATCTTCTACATGCAGGTAATGTGTCTGTTCAGCCTTTACAGTTCTGCAGTGGTCGTACTCTAAATCAAATGCAACATTGGTGTATAATTGATGTACCTTTAGCTCCAATGCATCTATTTTTGAAGGTGTGCGACATATTCTTTGCAGGAGAGCTCACCTGGTCAGATTCGCACTCGCGCATGCAGGTGCTCATAGCATCCACCCACAGGTTGGGGTTCAGGTCATTCGGGCACAGACCCGCGTGGGAATAAACCACTTTTGCCACGGACATGGGCATCGGCATGGCTCTCACCCGGCAGCTTTCCATGTAGAGGAGTAAAGTGAAGTAACACTGTCCCAGAAGAAACCAAATCCATCGGGGAAACAGCATCCACCACATATCCGGCGCGTAATGGCTGAAAATCCAACGAATTTAAAGCTTCGATAAAACCCCCTTAAAGTGTCTTCAGCTGCGTGATAAACTTTGTCACCACCGGAATCAGCGTAAAACAGCGAGAAACGGGCGCTGGCGTGACCGGTGCGGATCCGGAGAGCTGAACAGGTTCGTGGCTCCACGTTAACAGCAGCACGAGATTAAAGCCGCAGAGTGCAAACCCCCTTAAAGTCCAGCTACATGAATTACAGTGGCCTGTCTGCCCGGACAGCAAATCCCAGCTGAGTTACAGTTATGATCAACTTAATTAAAGAAGGGAAAAAAAGTTCGCCAACAGTCTGCAGCCGCTGCTCCATGGAGGACTGGAGACACCTGTGCGTAAAGCGCTGCTGCCTTAACCCTTAGCTGGCAATGCCGGTGCAGAGGGGACGGAGAAGTCTAGCAAACAAAACTTTCTATTCATGCACGAATTAAAACATTTAGAACTGTGTTTGCACATATTAAGCTATGATACTTCCCTTAACGGCACATATAAAAAATTACTTTATAGTCGCACTGTGGCACAATTACGCATCTGATTTATCAGCGTTAACAGACGAAGATTTTAATAAACATTTCAGCATTTTAAAGTTTACTTAATAGTGTAATATTTAACAGCACATTTGGGTGTTTCTGTTCTGTCCTGGTAAAGACTTTGTGGACTTCAATGTGCAGCTTGCTGGTTAATGCTGTAAACTCTGCTGCGTATCTGAACCAGGTTGGAGTCTCCAGGAGATGGCACCAGATCCAGAGCAGCTCTTTGATCTTTGTTGTGTGTAAATCCTGTTTTGGTTTGACTTCAGTTCTGAAAGTCTACCAAACAGTGCAAGCTTCTTGTATTTGGCTGATTTAAATGACAGAAATGGATGCATTATGTTTTTTGTTTTGTTTAAACATTTATTTGTACCTTGGCAATGCTTTGTGTTTTAAAAGAAAATGAAACAGTTCATCTTCCCACTTCTTCTTTTTCCCTCAAAAAATGTCCCTGCTTCAAAAACTCCAAAAGTAAAAGCAGCCAGATATCTCAGATAATGATCACAGCTGGACTGGTACCTGGCCTTAAATAACTGAACTGTCTTTTGTGGAATCCGTTTGCTTTCAAAAACAAAAAAAAAAAAAAATAGGAATAATGAACTCAATTCCTGCCATGAGTCATATTGCCTTTATCAGTTTCTCATCTAGTAAAACACTTAAAGCAGCTGATGTAGAAAAAGCAGCACGTGTAGTTAAGGGTAATATAAGCTCAGTAGAATCACTGATCTGCGGCTGGTTGGATTCTCTCCACATGTAGGAACACATTGTTTGTTATTCTGACTAAACTGATCAAATGATAATGCATCATCGAACAGATTAGTTTGTTGTATGTGTTAAAGTGTCACACTGTTTAAATGAACCACTGAAAATCTTTGGAAATGTTTTCATGTACAGAAAAATAGAAGCATGGTACCAAATTAAACACTTTCCAGTGTGATAACGACAGTGTGTCTCAGACTGAAAAATTACAGCATTATAATTAATCAGACAGATGTACATGTGGATGAGATGGTTCTATGCAGTGAAGCAGTTCGAGGTAAACGCGTCGTTTCATTTAAAGCACTGACTGTAACTGATTGTAAGGTCATACTGGAGTCTGCAGTGGAAATACTGCTGCTATCACAATATTGGCATGCAAGAAGTCACAAGCAGTACAGAAACCTCGAAAACATGCTGTGAAAAACCAGATTATTCCCCAGAAGGCAATTCCAGGAAATTCTGCACAAGATGAGGCTTCAAAACAAAACAAAACAAAACCAATGGGTCGGTGGTCTGTTCTGGAGCGAAAAGAAAGAAGGATCTCACTAGAGTTGACCAAACAGTGACCCAGACTATTGTGCTATAACTAACACTATAAAGCTGCTTTATCTTTATCTCTGGATGGACAAAACATTATTAGTTTTAATAGCTTTGCTGTGTGTGTGTGTGTGTGTGTGTGTGTGTGTGTGTGTGTGTGTGTGTGTGTGTGTGTGTGTGTGTGTGTGTGTGTGTGTGTGTGTATGTGTATGTGTGTAGTTACGGAGTCTGTGCTTCCCAAGCGGAGTCCCTGCTGAGTCCAAAGAGGCCCAGTGCTCTTGTGGCTAAACCCTGTAGCTCCAGTCTGGTCTGCTGTCTGTGTCTTTCAGAGCGTTTACATTCACACCAGCAACGCTCACACACTTCTAACGTGCATGCAAATATACAAAATATATAGTGAAGATGGTAAACAGCAGTTATTTAGCCGGTGGTGTGAATTACTTATGACGATTTGCTTAAATAAAAGCACTTAAACACTCACATAAATGCAGTTGCATGGAAATGTGCAAACACAGTCAAGCTGTGTTTTCACTGTCTGCTCACCCACTCGCCCCCTCAGGCCCTCAACCCCTAACCTTCACCCCTCAAGACCTTGCATTCCCAGCATAGTCAACACTGGGGCTACAGGGCATGTCACATATTGAATAAAGCCACCCGGAGGACCCCATGCAGGGTGCTCCGACCAGCCGATCTGCCTTCAACACATGTATTGTCTGCAAACAGACCTTGACTTTGACCTTCTCTGTTCACCCTCACCCTGTTTCTCTTGTGAGGTATATATTCATGTTAATCTTCAGTATTATTTGTGATTAAAATGTCAACATAAAGCTCCGTTGCTGTTTTGCAGAGGCAGCGTCAGACATCCTACTCTTGTTATTGTCAGTAAATGATTGAGATACCTATTGATATATTTCCAAATCATAAACCAAAACAATAAGTCTAATCATTCTTGCAGCTTGAAGGGATATTTGACAGAAGAACTGGTCTTGTCTGTTACTTCATCCTGTCATTTTTGATGAATGATAACAATAAAGTCTAACTAAGGATCAGTATATATATACATATACACTGCCTGGAAAAAAGAAAAAGTCGCCACCTGGATTTAACTGAACAAATAGATAAGAGCTTTCCATTGGATAATGACTGCAGTGATGAACATGTTACAGTTACTCAAACTTATTTTACTCCAGTTGATGCAGTGAGCAGCTTCTCATTTCTTTAACAACCATGTTGGAAGACATATCCTGTGGTCATGGAAAGGATGTTAATCTGTCTCAGAAAGGTCAAATTATTGACCTGCATGAAGCAAAGAAAACAACTAAGGAGATTTCTGAAACTACTAAAATCAGGTTAAGAACCGTCCATCACATCATTTAAACCTGAAGGATAGTGGAGAACCATTTTCTACCAGGAACAAATCTGGTTTTTCATGTAGTCTGATGAGTCCAGATTTACCCTGTTCCAGAGTGATGGGGGCATCAGGGTAAGAAGAGAGGCAGATGAAGTGATGCCCTCATCATGGCTAGTTCCTACCAGCCTGTGGGGGTTAGAGTTATGATCTGGGGTTGGTCAGGTTCAGCAACGTTATGTTCCCAAAGCATGAGGTCAGCTGATACCTGAAGATACTGAATGATCAGGTCTTTCCATCAGTGGAGTTTTTCTTCCCTGATGTTCATGGACATGTTCCAAGATGATGATGTCAGGATTCATGGGGTCACATTGAGAATGAGTGGATCAGGGAGCATGAGATGGATTGTCCTCCACAGAGTCCAGAACTCAGCCCCACTGAGAATCTTTGGGATGTTCTGGAGAAGACTTTGGTCCGACTCTAACATCATCAATATAAGATCTTGGTAGAAAATTTAAGCAACTCTGGACAGAAATAAACACTATGACATTGCAGAAGCTTATGGAAACAATGCCACAGTGAATTTGTTGTTCTCAGAGCTAAAGGAGGTCCAATGAAATAAAAGAGTGTGTGACATTGTTTTGGTTGGGCAGCGTATTTATGTATAAAACCAGATATCAGTCCGCCTTGTTTAAATCTGTCCATCACTGCAGCGGTTCATCATGTGACATTATTTACAACTCTTCATTTATAGTTTTTTTTAAAAACGTTTTTTTCTATTTTCCAAACAATGCTTCTATCATGACTTATTGTTATTGCACAGAAATGTAGAAGAGTCACTGCATTTCACTGCACAGACTGTATGACAAATCAAATCTCTTGAATCTTGGAGATTTGTAATCCCATAATTATCAGAGTATTTTAATAAAAGGCCACGAGATGCAGCGACTAAGTGGTTTTCAAGCACCTGAGAAGCAAAGGTGGATGAAACAGGAAAGAGACTGACTGCAGAATGAAGAAAATTGAATCTTGATTACTTTTAATCTTCTAACACGGCTGCAAATACAGAATTGGAAAATACTTGGAAGTGTTTTTTCATTGGCTTTGTGGGTTTAGTGAGGGTTGCTGAGGTTCACCTCCATTTTCATACTGGTAGAAAATTACTAGAGTGGCACACAATATACTGCTCTATATATGAGTATATATGAGTACTATCCTCAAAAACTCTGATATTTCTTCTCCAACAGGTTTAGATTTCACTGCAAAGTGATCAGAAATAAATGCTCTTTGGTTCCATTCTTGTTTTCCAAGAAACAGTCCAGCATTTAATGCTACTAAACAGCAAATTGTTGCTTTTGCAGTTTTTGTATGGATTAAACAAATAAAACATGAAACGTGCGTATTACTGAGCTATTGAGGTGGTGATTGACAGAATCAGTTGCCTACAGACAAACCCAGACTAGTTGTTTCCTCTTATTTGAAGTCTTTATGGTCAGTTACGCTAATCAGCTGTTTGCTGTAGCCTTTTATAATCACATCAGCAACTGAGAGGTTGAATCCTGTCTCCTGGTTGGGTTTAGACAACAAAACCGCATCTTTTCCTGATTTTAACCAACTATTGCCAGTGTCCAAACACAAGTTTAAAACATTCAATAAGGCTGTAATTACTAAAAATCAGTACTCAGATCCTTAAAATGCAGAACAAACAGGCTGAGAAACAGCTTCTTCCCATGGTCCATCAGATTTCTGAGCTCAAAACAATAAGACACACTCTCACTTTTAATGGTTCTAATGCTGCTTATCTTCCACCCATATTTAGTCTATTGTATTGTTTTCTTTTATTTCATTTACCTCCCACTCAGTATTGTATATATTATTGTATATATCTTGCCTTTTTCGCACATTGTTATTCTTAATACAGTCTGGTTTTATATGTACATTTGATTTTATTATTTATTGTTGTTAATTATGTTTTATCAATGCACCATCCAGTGGCAGCTATTTATATTTCCATCATGCCTCCATGTATGATGACAATAAGGCTATTTTATTCTATTCTAAGTGGTTATTGTACTAAGAAAAACTTTGTCAGTACTTGTACTGATGTGTTCAACCCATTTTTGACTTGCAAAGTGTGGTCAGAACGTTAAATATTTGGCATTATGCTTCGTTAACACCTGAATTTGAAAGAGGCAGTGAAAATGAGGTGATAGAGTCTTGATCTTTCATCTTTTAAAAACTTTCATCACCAAACATAGCTTCTCTACATTATTCAAGAACAGATCACTAAATAATGCTGTTGATCCAAACTGTGTTTTCATGACTAATCACATATATTCAACATAAACAGTCTTTCTGATGAAAGAGGCGTGAATAGATCACGAGGTTTGCTGGGATTTCTAAACTATCTTACTTCTCGGCTGAACTCTGTGGCTTTACAGTGTCATGCATGCTCTCGTATTGTAAATAAGTAGCTCTGCATGTTGGCTTTGTGCATTAGGCCTGTTAGAGAAGGGCACAAAATGCACCGAGGCCTTAGTCCAAGCACACCATCTGAGGCATGTACCTGTGAGTAACGTCGCCTTCTGCCTCCATTTCTAAAATGCTCTTAGGGGTTCTGGCCCATCCACAGACGGAGGCCTGGGAAGCTGGTTCCAAACAATGAAGGTGTTATGACTGTTCATACTAAGCTTATTATGAGTGTCTCATTCCAGAACAAAGGAGAGAGACACGTCCAGCCACAGCAGGGCCCTAAGCTGATTCCTCGGCTTCAGTCTAGACACGGCGCAACATGCCGATGGACACACATGCACGCGTACATGCACAGATGGACGTCCGCTGAGATGCATACATCCCGACAACCATGCGTCGCTTTGGACTCTGCTTTGCACAAACACTTACACCGCCGTTTACTTTCTAACGGCGTTCTGCTTTGATTATGCAACAGTTGTGCTCTGCAGATCGCAGCGTCCGAACATCTGGACACCACATGAACTCTATTGTATTCATTTCAGTGAAGAGGTTAAGGATTCCACAGATAGAGGAGCATGTCAGTACGACCGTCGCTTAGGTGTTGTTTATGTTCTTTAAATCAGAAGGGGAACATAACAAAATGTCTTGTTGGTGAAGTTCACAACGGAGTGTCCAACGTTAGAGGGCTGTGCAGGTCAAAAGTGAATGGACTGCTTTAAAGACAAAACCACAGCTGGATGGTGCAACAACACGTAAATACAGAGTGATTCATCACAATAGTAACGCAACGGAAGAAACTACTGTCTTTAATTAACTATAGATCCAAACCAATCAAGAGAAATCTGGATCCAGGGAGCAATTATCATAGCTTCATATCAGATTTTTAATCTTATACATACACTGCTATTCAAAAGTTTGGGGTCACCCGGACAATTTAGTGCTTTCCATGAAAATTCACACTTTTTCAGGGATGTTCTTGTGCCCTTCAAGATGAATTTATTTAGGAAACGCTAGTAGATTGTAGATCGGTAAAGTTCAAGCTAGCAGCCCTCAACTTTACCAAGAATCTACAGTTTTCATGTTTTCCACAATTCCATGTTTTCCATGAAAACTCCCACTTTTATCCATGTGTTAACATAACTGTACAAGGGTTTTCTAATCATCAATGAGCCTTTCAACACCATTAGCTAACACAATGTAGCATTAGAACACAGGAGTGATGGTTGCTGGAAATGTTCCTCTGTACCCCTATGGAGATATTCCATTAAAAATCAGCTGTTTCCAGCTACAATAGTCATTTACCACATTAACAATGTCTACACTGGATTTATCATTCATTTCATGTTATCTTTCAATTCAATTCAATTCAATTCAATTTTATTTATATAGCGCCAATTACAGTCAAATTGTCTCAAGACGCTTTACAGAACCCATATGCCTGAACCCCAGAGCAAGCCAAGAGGCGACAGTGGCAAGGAAAACACCCTTTTAACAGGGAAAAAAACCTCGAGCAGAACCCGGCTCTAATGTGGGGGGACCCATCTGCTGCTGGCCGGGCGGGTTGAGAGGGACAGAAGAAGTAGAGAGGTAGAGATAGAGGGGTAGAGGTAGAGATAGAGGGATAGAGATAGAGAGGTGGGGGGTGGGACACAAGGACCATAAAACACAGCCACACATCTGAAGCATCCAGCATCCAGCTCTGGGACCAGGGACACTCGGAGAAAGGACACAGAAAGAAACAGAGTGAATGTAATGCAATAATGGTATATGTAGTAAATACATAGGTAGTTAGAGAAGGGCTCAGTGCATCCAGAGAGGTTCCCCAGCAGCCTAGGCCTATAGCAGCATAACTAGGGGCAAACTAAAGGGACGTCAAGAGGGGAAGTCAGTTGTGCAAATGAAAACACCAGCTCACCCCGTCAGGGTCACCCAGTCAGCCCTAACTATAAGCTTTGTCGAAAAGGAAGGTTTTAAGCCTGGTCTTAAAAGTAGAGAGGGTGTCCGCCTCCCGAACCCAAACTGGGAGCTGGTTCCACAGGAGAGGTGCCTGATAACTAAAGGCTCTTCATTGAGAAAAAAAAGATTTTCTTTCAAAAATAAGGACATTTCTAAGTGACCCCAAACTTTTGAACAGTGTACATATACAAACATGTGTCTCAATGTTTTGGTTTTTTTGATAACTGGGGAAAAATATCTTGAAATGTTAATTAGTCCCTAAAATTAGGGAACTTTGTTTAAAATAAAAGCACTTCAGTGACGTCCAGATACCTGTATGTTGCAAAAAGAAAAAACAATGTTGAGCGGTATGATGACAATGTGAGACAAACTGTTTAAACTTACTATGTTCTTTGTGCTCATGTAATTATCCTCTTAACCCCAAACCTGCCAAAAGGTCAATAATGCATGTTGTATTTTGGAAATACAATGGTTTATCAGAGCGAGAAACTGTGAAAGAAAAAACTATCATCAGGTTTTCAACTCGACTTACCATCCTATCAGGAAAAATAGTCAAATCTGAGATTAAAATTGTGAGATTTCATCAAAGTCACTTAGTTTTATCTAAAACTGGCCAAAACAAAGTTTTGCTCTGACAGATTCTGTAAAAAACCAAAACTCTTTGAGGACATAATTAGTGACTGAGCTGCAACTAATAGTCACATGAGAAACTCTCAGGAGGTTTAGGTTGAACTGCAGGCAGTGTTTCCACAGAGCAGATAAGAGAAAAACATGGAAAAAATTAAACATGCAAGTTGAAAATGTAAAGTCACCCCTTTTTTCCAGTACTGATAACACCTGGGGATGCATGGAGAAAATGTTGATTCCAGACTCTTTAAATTTTTTTCTTGTTTTTTTTATGATTCTAATATGATTTTTTTTTTTAAAGTTTGTGGTTTTATAACTGTCCTACTGCACAAAAAATGTCCGAGTTCTCTTTAATCTGCATTAAAAACAGTCCACAGTGAGTAAAAATGTGAACGAAGCAAAAAGCAGCTTTAAAACTTGGCTAATAACATTATAATTAGCACTGTATCAGTTCATAATAGGCAGATTAACATTAAAAAACGGTTGCATTAATGGCATAAAGTCAGATATTTCCACTTGGTTGTTGATGTCGTTGATGTAATTTTTTCACAAACTTGAATGGATCTTCACAGGACTTGAAAACTCGAGGCAGGAATATTTATTATTCTGTCGTTTATTAGAATCAATGTGTAATCCAAATATGAGTGTCTGTAAATCCCCACTGACTCTGCTACACTTTCAAATTTCACTAAATGCCTTGTGGAATTTCAACAATGAAATTATTAATGAGGGGGGAAAAAAATATGATTGTTAAAGATGACACATTCTTCACCCAACCTGTGCAACATCAGTACAAAAATGAGCACTGAAGCAGAATTTTTTAGATATTTAAAATCCATGAGAAGCATCTGGTATGTAGATTAGCTTTAACAATGACCCCTAAAGTGCTGCAATTATGAGATACACAGGAAGGACATAGAAAGACTTTTAAATGTCAATATAAAGATATTATGGACCAGCTTTAGACTTTAAATGATCCAAATAAATTACAACCTTCTTGTTATCCCCAGAAGTTCCGCAGATTGTGGCTCATTTAATGCCAACATTTGCTCGTGTGCTCCCTCTAGTGGCTGTTTCAGTGAGCTGGAACCTGCAGCAGAAGCAGCACAACACAAATAACGGTCACTTCATTCTAAATGTGAGTATAAACTGATCAGAACGTTCAAAAAAAGATGGAAAAGATCCAGTAATTTACCATGCTTTTATCAAAGAACAGATACAGGTCTCCAGAACGAGTTAAACACAATTTGAACAATGCCTAAGATCTTTTCTACAAGTACACAGAACGTACCGTATATAAAAATATCAGACTCTGAATGCATAGGTTAAGTCAAACTGTATTCTGCTTTTTCTAGAACAATAAGCAACCCAACAAATACAATGTTAGTCATCTTCTTTCAACAGAATCAAACCGGATTCTATAAAAACCGACCGCTAGCATGCTGCTCTCAGTGACCCGCGGTAGTTTCCTCCCATTCTCTCACCCAACCTGACTTCCACATGTGGCACGTTGTCACTTAATAAAGCGTTTAACATAGTTGTGAACGTAAAATAAGCACTCTCGGTGGTCCTTCCTGCTTTTCTCCAGACACATTCTCCTCCCCTCACATTGCACTTCGCTTCAACAGCATCTCAGTGTTTCTTCGACTCTCCTGCACAATACTAGACTTCTTTTCTTTTTTTTTTGACACAAACACAACAGGCCTAGCTGGTTAAAAATATATACAAATTAATAAAAAATAGATCATAAAACATACAAATACAGTAAGAGCTTCAGGTATACATTTTGAACAGTAAACAGTTACCACTGGGTAGAAACTTTGATTGTGGGACGTTTAGCGTCCGCCTACCGTTTAAAACAAACGAGCCCCAGCATCCAAAGGAATATCAGGTGATGATGAAAGCAGCATAAACGTCGTCATCTCTACGATATATTCAGCCATTAGAGTTCATACTCATCTCCATTAGGCTACCAATTAGAAAACACTAATAAAACTCAAAAATCTAACAAAAACTCTACATTGGCCTTGCTAAACAAACTAAAGCCCTGCATTGATGTTCTGTGTTGTCTTTAGTTGTTAAATTAAAAGTCTAGTCACCGTATAACAGGTTCAAACTGAGGTGACGGTGCACCAGAGAAAAACAAAAGATAACATTTGTATTAATGTCGGAGGAATAAGGAAGCACAAACTGATAAAACCCAGGATATTTATGTCCTTTTCCATCTCTTATTTTCTGTCCTCCTGTTTTGAGGCAGCGTTTTGTTCTGAAGCAGTGATAGTTTGTTCTGCAGTTAGTACCTTTGCTGGCTAGGTTAGTTTTTGGTTTTGATTCTAATCACAGTTAAACACGACGACAGCAACTGAAAACGTTCAACAGACGGCTTGAAAAAAAAATCAAGTGGGAGCCTCAAACTCAGCCTCTGCTGGGACTCGATCCTCGTCGCTGAAACGTGATGCAGGTTCTCGCTTTATTAGCAAGAATCAACTTTTAATTAAATATAAATACTTCGCAGCTGATGGTTTAAGTGTTCTGCTGACTCAACAGAACTTGAATGCTTATGCATCATAAAAAAAATGAAAAATAAAATAGTCCTGCTTCAAGTTGTTGCACTTGTATCTATATTATGTAAATTAAGCTTTTTGTCTCACATGAAAAACCCAAAAGACAGACAGATACCCCAAACAGAACTAAAAAACCTTTAGCAGTCTGTGACTGAATGATTTAAATATGAAGAGAAACGTGTCCATCCTTGTGGGGATACAGATTAAAGCATCGTTTAAGTGATCAGCCAATAAAATACTATTAGTCAAAGATACCTAAACCTCACCTGCTGTGAGATGAACTCCACCTTAATAATTAGGCCAATAACGGACACCATCTGCAGGAAAGACACTAAGGTTTCTGCCTACAGCATGTATGAAAGTGTGTACATAAGTGAGAATATCTGATATAGGTCTGTTTGCTAGAAATCCAGGTTGCTGTGTGCAAGTAGTCGACTGTGCTGCATCTCCAGTCCCATTCTGTGGACTGAAAATGATCGTATCAGTTACGTAAACCCGTCCCGTCGTCCTCTGCTCGTCTCGGACCGTGGTCCTCCACGACCAAAGTCCACAGCCGGTGTAGAAACGTGTCCATGTAAGGCTATTGCAGAATCCCGTTCAAGTCCAGCCCATAAGGAAGACGAGCCAACGTCCCCCTCTGTTGTCCCACTGGAGCCTTGGCACAAAGTGCAGTGGGAGGAGAGAAAGATAAAGAGAGGAGAGAGAGAGGCCCAAATACTTTCGCACATAACCGAGGACACCATGCATCAGTAATCGCTTACAACTGGTTGGGTACACTAAAGCGGCGGGAGGGCCAGAGGACAGGAGGAGGACAATAGCTACAGTTGAAAAAACAAATCCCAGTCAGGAAATTGGCAAAACACCAAAGCCGAACAAAGCTGGAACAAGGGGCCTGGGCAGGCAACTAGTTACGGTTGCTGGAGGGTAGCTACAGAAGCCCATGGTAAGCAGGGAGACCTCAGGCCATGTGGTAGCTCTAGTACGTGAGGCGGGAGGCCTTCATGTTGTAGCAGGGTCTGTCTGTTAAGCCCCCCGCCCCGGAGAACAGGGACAGGCCTTCTGCTTTCTCCAACACAACCTCCAGCTCCTGAAAGTCCTGCAGCCGAGCCACGTCCTTGTCCTGGACAGAAGAGTGAAAGCCCACATCCGTCAACAACAAGTTCTACTAGTGATCATTCATTTTACTCAGGAAACAGTACAGAAAGCAACTTTAGAAATGATTAATGACATAAAAACTACACAGTACTACTACCTGCTAGTATGAATGAGTGTGAAAGGAAAGACAAAGCAAGATCAAGGGCGGCAGAATTACACAATTAAGAGAAACCTGTACACCAACTATTACTATTATTACAGATTAAATTCACACAGATTCACTGAGCATCTCACCACGCTGCCGCTTTGGTGACATTTTAACAAACTAAACAATGAGCTGCAAAGCTGCAATTACATTAAATTTGACCAGACAGAACACTTGTCATTATTTGGGCACAAAATCCAGCGTGCTCATGGGGGTGGGGATGGTTTCACTGGGAAGCTAACTGACTCACAGACAACCTAATTAGAGAGTTAAAGTGTGTGAGTCAGACAGAGAGGGAGGCAGAGAGACACTGAAGAGTTCATTCGTTTGAACATATTTAGAACAGAACAGGCCAGGTGGCATTTTTTTACACCAGGCAGCTCACATTACTTTGGCCACTAATTCCCTTAAGATGTAAATCTGTGTGACATGTTGGCCTTGGAGTGGTTGGGATGCATTCTTGTTCTGCTGTGTGGAGCTGGAGATACCACACTGTACTTACAGCAGGAGAGCTGTCATCCCTCAGTTATAAAAGCAACAACATATTTTTCAGGTGTCATCGTGTAAATTGAAGTTTTTCAAAGTTTCATACCGTAGGATTCCCTTCAGGCAAGGGTGAGACTTAAACATACTTCTGTTTAGAGGATAATCATCCTCCAAGCTGCAGCACCCAGAATGATTCAAGAGGTGTAAATATGGGAATATATAACTTTTAGTGGAATGCAGCTGATGTGCAACTTGAGCCTCAATTTGTAATTCTTACTTGTTCACATTTTGGCAAATTTTAACTAGATATTAGCAGTTCATGTTTGCAGTCTACCCGTGGACATACAGACTGAAGAAAACTTCATCATTGATTGTACTCAGGCACTTTTTTTTTTTAGAGAATTTCTAAGCAGATTTATGTAATAATATATTCTGACAGAGTGCAAGTCATCCTGAATCAAACAATGTGCTTCCTGTCTGTGTCCTCACATCTGAATCATGACTCAGGGAAGTTTTGGCACAAAGGCCTTTGAAGTAGCTTAAGGGCTTTCTACCTCAGTTTGAAAACCTCTTATCTAAATAAATACTCAGACAAGATACAGAAAATGATCATGAGTAGATAAACTTACTGTAAGTTGAACGTTTGAGCTACACGTTTATTATTGTGCTGCTGAACATTACACTATAGAGAGACATTACCTCGAGTGCACGTATGAACAGACTGAGAGCCTACTGCTGCCATACCTTTCTCAACATGGTGTTTGGCAGCTTGCGGATCTTCTCCACGTGTTCAGCGCTGATGTCCAGCTCACGGCAGCAGACTCTCAGGAGGGAGCGATAGGTGAGCTCCTGGCGGTCCAGCTCCACCTCGATGAAGTCGTTCTCTCGTGCGTTGGGGTTCTGGATGCGCACCTTCAGCACCAACTCTACAGAAAAACCAGCGTGAGACCTCTCTGTTAACAATGAAACAATGATGTGTTTATCAAGAGGATACTGAGCTTTACTCTAGGTAGGAAACACTGGTTTAAGTACAGCTTATGAAAGTTTCTTTGTGTGAGATTGAATCTAAAGGATGTTTGTTTTTGGGACAAACATCCATGGAGTTCAGTCTCTGTGCTAAGCGACACTACCTCCCCTAAGAACCCTTTCTGGTTTGACTACTTGGATTCCATCCTGAGATTGTTGTCATACCTACATTTTTCTTTACTACTTACCTTAAAATACTATCTACATAATCATGACAAATTAAAAGCCAAGACTCCACTCTGCCAAGAGATTTAACCTCTGCTCACACTTAAAGTACCAGAGTAGCTCGCTCTTTTTGCCTCCATTGGGCCTGAAGCTTGCGGGAATTGAGTCGCGTGCGTTAACTTAATGGGTCTCCACTTGTTGCCTGGCAACCTCAAAGCAATGAAGGAAGTTACTGCTCTCAGCCAAGAGGTGCTCACAGCACAAAACTCACCATGAAACCACAAGTCGTTGTTTTTAAGTGTTGGTTGTCTTATTTAGATTAAAAACAAGATCTAAATAAGTCAACTGCATATCTTGTTAATTAGTAAAATTTACTTATAAGCAGATTATGAACCTTTAAACTGAGCCTGGATAGTTGTTGATTCCTGCTTAATGTGCTATAATAAGCATCCCGTTTTTTGATGGAGATCCATAGTGGCTTGGAGGTTAGCACTTTCACCTTGCAGCTAGAAGATCATTGGATCCCAGATTCCAGGATCTTTCTGCATGGAGTTTGCATGTTCTCCCTCTGCCTGCGTGGTTTTCCTCCGGGTACTCCGGCTTCCTCCCACAATGCTGAGGTTAACCGATAATTCTAAACTGTCTGTAGGTGTGAGTGTGATTGTTTGTCTGTATATGTAGCCCTGTGATGGACTGGTGTCCCCTGCCTTCACCCTAAAGCCTGTTTTGTGCTTAGCGCGTCCGCGGGGTCCGTACAGCTCCGCGCAGACAAATTACTTCATTTTCGCAGCCACACCCCCTCGAGCGGCCCTTCTCACGTGGAAAATTTCCACGCCCTGCACCTCCACATTTTTGTAACTACGCAGACGGAGCCGTGCAGAAAAACATGGTAGAGGGCCAGGACCTACTCATAGCTGAAGTCTAGAAATGTGGGAACTTATACGATTCATCACACAGAGATCCCCGTGGTAACCGTGTCATGAACAATTCATGGTGTGAAATTAAAAGTAACTGCTGAAAAAATTTTATTCGGTAAAATGCCATGTTGTAAGTGGGGTAAACAGTGGAAAACTTCTTCTACTCTAGCTTAGTACTACAGTAGACTAGGTAGACGTGTTTGAGATACACTGCCCCCTGCAGTTTGGGAGCAGACACTGCACGGAGTATAAATGCACACACGCTCTCTAGCGTGGATTTTCGTGCGGCTCGTTTCTGCGCAGCTCGTTCGTGCGGAACTTATAACCCAGCCTTAAGTCAGCTGGGACAGACTCCAGCCCCCCGCAACCTTAATGAGGATTAAGCGATGTACAGATAATGGATAGACATTTTTTAGGGGGTTAAATCACAACAAACCCACCTTGTACGTTGACAGGGAAGGTGCTGGTGAAGAAGAAAGGCTGGAAGGCTGGCATGGGCCCACCTGCCTGGCCGTAACTCAGCTGCTGTGGGATGGACTGCTGCCTGCTCACTGTCGGGTTAGTGCTGGCCACCGGGGCTTGGACCTGGCTGCTGCTGCTGCTAGCCAACCCGGGGCTGGGTGAAGCCAGCGGGGGTGAACACATGGTGCCGTTGTGTGCCACTGCATGCGGGTAGTCAGTGTGGTTGATGAGGTGAGGCTCGACTGACAGGTCCATGGGCACCGTGCAGTTAACCACAGTGTGATTGTGGGACGAGGCCATGTTCGGTGACACACCATTTTGCTCGGCCACAGGAATGAACTCCCCAGCTTGAGCTTGGCTGTGGCTGACGGTGGGGTTTGTTGGAGGAGTGGGGCTGTCGGAGACCAGGCTCTGGGATTTCTGAGGCTCATGCGTTGGGGAAATAGAGGCCGAATCGCTTTGTGTGTCTTCACCGTGTTCTCCGGAGCCATTTTGTGTAAGGTGCTGGGTAAGGATGACCTCTGACTTGTTGTCCATCTTAGAATACATGAAGGGTGGGTTAGACAGGTAGCTGGGGATGATTGGCAACTCAGGCTCCTTGACTTCAGGCACTTCCTCCACCTCAACTGTAGTAAAAATGTGCACACAAAAAAGGATTATTTCCTTAAAAAACAGCTCCAAACAATAAACAAACAGCTGCAGACGCTCTTACACCCGGGATTATGACTGGACATGCAAATCTAACACACAAAGTCTGTTAAAGGACACATTACATGAACACAACAGCCAAAAAGTACAACAGCAGAGTGAGATAAACGTACCTCCTAACAGTCGTTTGATCTCTGGTTTGGACGTGAGCTGCGAGGCCAACTCATCCTTAGCCGTGAGGATTTCTTTGTCTGCTCCACAACTGAGTAAGTAGGACACTATGTGCTTATGATTCCTCTTGCATGCCCAGTGCAGGCACGTCCTGATGGGATTAATGGGAGGGAGAACACAATTTAACCAACTAAAAAGAAAAAAAAACTGCAAAAATGCTGATAAAATGACTTAAACGGTCTGTAATGGAGATCATCTGACAGGTACATTTACATGGTACCACCTGTCATCAAACAGCACTGGGATGTTGGGAATCCTACACCATCTGAACAGCACCTGTGCTTGTGTGGCACTAGCATAAAGAATGACTGACATGCTCATAAAAGTAAAAGGAAAAGTGCAAAATTTAAATTATCCTTATGGGTGTTAGCTGTGGTGCATGCTTGCATCAAAATGTGGGAACAGTGTGCTTTGAGCTGATAATAAAAGGGATTTTAAGCTTGTGAGGTGACATTTAACCCTCGGGTTATCCTCCCTATTTTCAGAGAAAAACTTCTGATGTCCACATTTTCAATATTTTTGGGAAATCTGAACATTTTGGTGGAAAAAAAGAAACGTTAAAAATGTTAAAGAACATTCACATAAAAATCAATGATTTCTTATGTGAATGTTCTTAAAGAAAATATTAGAAGCTTTACTGATATATATGTAATCACTTTAGATCATTTTAGGATTTTTTGGAAGATTTTAACTCATTTTTTGAAAATATTTACAAGAATTTTCTTGCCAAATATGGGCGATTTTTTTGAAATAAAACTTTTAAGGGAAACATCCGAAGAATTATTGGAATTTCCTTCCTGAATGTTTTGCAAATTTTCAGAAATTTGGGGAATTTTTTGCTGAATTTTTTTCAGACAAGGAAACAATATTTTTGGTGCCCGTAAATGAGGACAACAGGAGAGTTAAGTCAACAAACTGACTGTCTTTGGCAATGGATATAGGTTGTGCAATTTAATGACTGGAAAGCATGTGCACATGACTTTTCTCCACAGTCACAGATCATATCTATTGTTTTATAATGTCCAGTAAAAATGTCAGTTTATACTCTTTAAGAACAGTTGACGGGGCATTTAAATGTGGTTTGGATAAGCGAGATAAAAGTGCAGCCTGATTAACCAGCCCTGCTGTCACGCGTAATAGGATCACCAGTTTTAATCCCTGCAGCATCGCACTTGGCTGCGCTGAACTTCTCAGTGTCACCACAATGGACTGGAATCTGTGGTTATACGCAGGAGAAAACACTCACCATCCATTGATTTCGTTCTGGGAGTTCACATTCACCCCACTCTCCACCAGTGACCGCACTTCGTCGATGTCCCCGATGGCAGACGCCTCTCTCAGTCGCTCCTGTAATTCCTTATCCAACGAAGTCGTGGACATTTTGGTACCGACAACTAGCGACGTGAGATCATAGGATACACGCAGGCCTCGCTGAATAAGTTGCCACTACTGTTTAAACGATAATTTCCCCGCTAATGCCCCACGAGTTCACTGAAAAGAGACTTGTCAGCTAGCATTAGCTCCCCGGCTAACCCCACCGACTGGCTAGCTGCTAGCTTGTGGCCGCCACTCGGTTCCGGCTGATCTCGCTCCGGGTTCGCGGTGTTTTCTGGCGTTTACACGAAAAGTTCCGCGCTCGCCATTTATTTCTGCCGTTTAGTTCACGTTACGGTGCCGCTGCCAGCACCCGGTGCACTCATTCAATTCGCCAGCCGTGTCAGAGATCCGTCGGTGTGCTGCCAAGAAACACCACCGCCTCGTCGGGGGGGGGGCGGGGGAAGGGGGCATCTTTAGATGTGACAACCGTGAGCGCAAATGTTAGTTCCCCTCTGAATACTCCCGCTTTATTTACGGGTTTTTTAGTCACTTAACTTCATGTAAAATTATGTGGCATTACCCAGTGTCCGGTCAACATCGTTAGGTAAATAAAACTCTTAGAAATGAAAGTTTAGAGCGCTGTTATTAACTCACACGTGTTGCAGGGATATCAGTATGAGCCACCACAGAGCCACGCCCTCTCTAGCAAGTTATTAGAGCATTTCATTAATAAGTTAAAATCTAAATTTTACTGACAAGATTCACGACAATAAAACTGCATATATTTACATTGATAACCTCCCAAAATAACCATTATTTCAATTGGCTTTGCTGCAGTTCCGGAATGTGACCACTGGGGGCAGTGAACACACCTGCAGCAGCATCAACTTCACTATGAAGTAGTGCTAAATAGCATCAGTTCAAAAGATATATAACTCTATTTGTCACTGATGATACCTCTAAATCAAATTAAATATCTGTCTAAGAATTTAGAGAGTATTTCCTTTTGGTTCTTGAAGACAGCTCATGTTTCATCCATGAGGCTTCCTCTGTTCTACTTGACAGAGAGGAAGTCCCGGATACATCGTGGCCTCTGGCCTGTTACCAATCCAAAACTCATATGCTTTGAAGTGTAGATGATTGTGACACTGCAAGGAGATGACTCAGTCTGTTAATGTTGGTCAGATTGTCTTGGTAGGGACATCAAGTACCTGATAAGTGCTGTTGAAGACCATCTCTAAGCGGAGACGGCTGCTCCAGTCTTCCTTAACTCATCTCCTAACAGATTTCTCCTGTCTTATCCAGAATGTGCACATTGCTTCCCTCAGAATATGCAGGACTGCTGAGTCTTGTCCAGCTGACTCTGATGTGCCGTATCATGCACGTTTGGGTTTTTCTCCCCTATATGAGTCAATGCACTCCTCGTTGCATGGGACCACATATAGAATAGAATAGAATAGAATAGAATAGAATAGAATACAATACAATACAATACAATACAATACAATACAATACAATACAATAGCTTTTATTGTATGTACACAAAAATTATACAATGAAAGTGGTGGGAGCATCTCCCCATAGTGCACTTAAAAAATACAAATGTGCAATATGCATTCAAAATAAAAGAAAAGTCTGCATGTACACACACTCATGTTGCACTGTCCCATGTTTGACCAACAGAAAAATTGTCCAGAAGTATCCGTGGGGGTTACTCCTTTGAGTTTAAAAGCCTAATTGCCCACGGATGAAAACTGTTCTTCAGCCGGTGTGTCCAGCTGCAGTGTTTCTGTCTCTGAAGAGACTCCGGCCAGGGTGTGAGAGGGCAGACAGGATCTGCTTTGCCTTGCTGAGACCACGGGAGTTTGTGATGTTTTCCAGTGAGGGCAGAGGGCAGTCAGTTATTTTCTGTGCTGACCTTATTACCCCCTGCAGGGCTTTTCTGTCACCAGTTGCACAACCGGCATACCGCACTGTGATACAGTATGCCAGCACGCTTCCTACTGTGGAGTGAAGGAAAGTCTGCAAGAGGTTTGCCTCCAGGTGACATTTCTGCAACAGTCTAAGGAAGTGCAGGCTGTGTTGAACCTTTCTGACCACTGCTGATGTGTTGATGGGCCACGTTAACTCATCAGCAATGTGCACTCTAAGGAACCTGAAGGAGGAGACCCTCTCCACGCAGACACTATTATATGTAACACTGCTCAGCTTGTGTTTGGGTGTTATATACACAGCATGAACTTAGCTTTTTCAGGATTCAAGAGGAGGCTGTGTTTGGAGAAAATCCTTTAGGTTTCTGGTAAATTTCAGTGTTGAGGCTCCCGACTTCCTTAGTGTGCACAACACCATCCAAAAAGTCCATTTATTTTACCAGACATCTGTCCTTGTGAACTGGATGTTGCTGTCTGCTGAGTTGATGTGTTTTGTGAAGGCTTTACAGTGTCCATGGGCACGTGTTGGTTCCCATGTGTCAGGCTTTGTATAGCTTCATGTTCTGCATGTGTCGTTGCTGCAGAGGTCAAAGAAAAGTAGCACTCCAGCACATAAGTAGAATTTTTCTTTGCTAAAACACCGTCTACTGACTGTATAGACTGCTGTGTGTTTGGCTTCACCAAACATCTACAACTACATGCCATGTCTGCCCAAGAATCCTTTGTAATATCAGGGTTGGCATGTGGGGTATATTTTCAGCAGCAGACACCACTGAATGATCACAGACACAGCCTATTAAAGGATTAGTAGATTAGTACTAAAAGGAGGTACGCAGAGGGGGAGATAATGTGGACACAGCACAGTCTATTGCACACAATGTCTCTTTAACTTACTTAGAACTTACTTTGTCATTTTTTAACCTGACCCATCCAAACCCACATACTGTCTGATAGACTTACCCAAACCATTGTCCAGTGCCCTTGTTCTGAATCAATTGGTTGGGTGTTGTTACGGTTAAAATACATTTTTTGACAGCTAAATGCATTTGGATAAGTGGTAATATTTATTGCCACAACATGCGTATATGTCAGGGTTTTATTCATCCCAAAAGCAGCAATGCATATGCTCCACTAATGACCTAACGACTGAGAGCCAGAGAGAATCACAGGTCGCTGCACTCTGAATTATCATTATTAGATAACACTGCAATAAACTCACTTGCAGATACTTGGAAACACGAGTCAGGTCCAAGCACTGCTATGGATCAAGGCTATCATTTGCCCACACTAGCTTGAAAATAAGGAAGAGACTAAAACAAAACTAACAAAAGAGACAAAACAATTACCCCAAAAATAAAAGGAGTCACAAAACAGACATTCAGGTCTTTTTGTGTACAGACCATTCACGGTTAGGCGGAATAACTAAAGCAAACAAATCCTACAATCCAACAAAATCATAAAAGGGACAGCAGGAGAGAGTGTTACATGCATGTAAATACAAAATGAATGATGACTCAAATCATTTAACATTTACAATGCACAAAAACATACTTTGAATATGCATAATTTGTAACGATAATAGACTTAAGCTGCATTAAACTTCTGCAACTTTTGCACTGTGTTTCTTTTTCTTATCTATTCCTGTACTGCCTTTATACTTTTTCTTTAGAGCTGCTGTAACGGTGAACTTTCCCCACTGTGGGATCAATAAAGTTTATCCTTATCCTTATTCCTATATAACTACTCAAACTGTCCAAAGACATACAACAACAAAAAAACCCCAAAAACAACTGCATAATATTCTATGAAATAAACCACTAATAAAATATTCAATATGACTATCATGATCTGGGTAATTTACAATCTGCACAGACAATGTATAGTATTGACATATTAGTAATTAATAAAAATATCATCCTTAACACTTGTGTGAATGACTTTAGCAGATTAAACTAGTCTCCACAACAAATATCTAGCTTTAAAATACATTTTATTTAATGCAGAAAGTGTTAAATGTCATTATTTGTAATAATCACACAAACAAAAAGTTGTGTGTGAGAAAAATAAGATAAGATAAGAGAAGACCTACTTTATTCATCCTGGAGGAAATAGTTTTGCCAGAATACAATACAATAAACAATAAACAAAGGTTAGTGGAATATATACAATTACACAGGGGTTAGTCGTAAAATAGAAATAACAAAGAATGCAAAGCACAAAGTGCAAAGTGTCTAAAAGTGTTTGTGTGAAGCGTCTTAAGTGTGTTAAGTGTCTTGAAAAAAATAACACAAGTACAAAATGTAAACTGTAGACTAATAACAAGAAACAGATTAACAGAAAATGAACTGAAAGTAAGAGCACCAGATGTACTGCAATAGAAATATTGCACTTGTAGTGCAATATGTATATAACATAAAATAATATATAATTATATATTATCTAATATATATAATGTTACAATATACAATATTGATAGAACATGTCAGTGATTAATGAAATGTCCTCCTTAACACTTGTGTGAATGACTTTAGTAGATTAAATTAGTCTCCACTACAAAAATCTACCATTAAAATACACTTTACTTAACGCAGAATGTGTTAAATGTTATAATTTGTAAAAATCACATAAACAAAAAGTTGTTTGAGAAAAATAGATCGAGAAAAAAAGCAATGGATTATCTAAAGTCTTGGAAGCATTAATATCCGTTATTATGTTTTTTTTTGTTTTTTTCTTTTTTAATATTATAAAATCTGTGGGGGTCAACCAGGTCTACATAAACTCCCGGATGTCCTGATCTGACCTCCGGTATGTATTTCCGGGTCAGCACCGGATGCTGTAGTTCGCTGAGCGGGCGTTGTAGTCAAACCTAGTGATGGCTGATCGAGGCTTTGTTGAAGCTTCGACACTTCATTCAAAACATGGTTCATTACTCGAGGCCTCAATGACACACAGTGCTCGAGTAGGACATCTAGTGGTCAATAATATGAAGTGCAATCAAGACGTGGTCGGTTCATGGATTGTTTTGGATTTGATTCGCCATGCACACATTCCTGTTTGACTACACTAGATGATTGTATGGGTTGTAGTGGACACAAAAATAATATTACTAGTAATAATAATGACAATAACTATTGAAGAGCACGTTTCTTATTTCCCATGTTTGTCTGTATCCCTATATACTCTTTGCTTATATTCTGTGTTATGAAACATTTAAACGGTGCTGCTACATTCATGAGATGCTCTACAAATACAGACTGATGTCATTTTCACATGGGGCTGGTGCAAATAAAGATTTTATAGATTATTATGGATTTTGGCAAAGTATGTCTTGGGGTTTATTGGTAAAGAGGTCAGTAAAGAGGGTGTGCTTATGTAACTGGTTATGAGGTTTTATTGAGAAATAATTTATCAACAGTTTTGGGACCACTGTTCCCTCGAAGCTGCGCGCGATACTTTTTTTTTTTTTTTTTTGCGCATTTATCATCTATTTTTTTTTTGCCATTTTCGAGTTTTTTTTAACTTGAGTCTCGACTCGACCGTTTTTCTCAGGAGGTTGGACTTCAGTCTTTGTGCTGGAGGGTGGAACCCTCAGTTCCAAGACTTTCAAAGCCTCCAGACCTCCCGAGTCCTCAGGACCTGAGCTTTCACACAGTCTGAGGGCTGAAATTTTCTAAGTCCCACAGTAGTTCTCTGTTAGATTGAACTTCCAGACAGTCCAAGGACTGATATCTTCTAAGTTCCTGAGTAGTTCTCTGTTAGTTTGAACCTTCACACAGTCTGAGGACTGAAAACCTAAAACTTCTTGAGTAGTTCTCTGTTAGTTTGAACCTTCAGACAGTCTGTTAATGTTTCGATTAAATCTTTAAGGTTTTTCTTTTTAAATGTTTTACCACCTTTTAATGTTTAATTTTCTTTTTAAATCCTTCATTGTATTTTCAGTGTAATTCCTATTTGAACTTTTATTGTCTTTAAGATATAATTTTCTAATTAAACATTTAATTTTTTAATTAAATGTTTTGTCTTTTTATTGGATAGGTGTAGTGAGAGACAGACAGGAAACGGGGGAGAAGAGTCGGGAGAAGACTTGCAGCAAAAGGCCACTAGCTGGACTTGAACCCGGGACGCTGCATCAGGGACCAGCCCCTGTACATGGGTCACCCGCTTAACCCGTTGAGCTATATGGGCACCCATGTTTTGTCTTTTTAAGGGTTTAATAATCTGATGAAATGTTTTGCATTTTTAAAAATGTTTAACATTCTTCTTGTTTGATTGTATTTTTTAAATGTTTAATGATGGAAAATACTCTATCTGTAATTTCTAATATTTGTATTTTAAAAATTTTGTTTAATTTCATAATGACATGTATTGTATCGTGTTGAATTATCTCATTCCATATTTTGTCTGTTTAATATAATTTAATGTAATTTAATGTTTAACTCTATTAAACAGACAAAATATGGAATGAGATAATTCAACACGATACAATACATGTCATTATGAAATTAAACAAAATTTTTAAAATACAAATATTAGAAATTACAGATAGAGTATTTTCCATCATTAAACATTTAAAAAATACAATCAAACAAGAAGAATGTTAAACATTTTTAAAAATGCAAAACATTTAGTCAGATTATTAGACCCTTAAAAACACAAAACATTTAATTAAAAAATTAAATGTTTAATTAGAAAATTACATCATAAAGACAATAAAACTTCAAATAGGAATTAAACAGAAAATACAATGAAGCATTTAAAAAGAAAACTAAACATTAAAAGGTGGTATATGTACATATAATTTAATTGTATTTAATGTTTAACTCCATTAAACAGACAAAATATTGAATTAGATAATTCAACAACATACAATACATGTCATTATGAAATTAAACAAAATTTTTAAAATACAAATATTAAAAATTACAGATAAAATATTTCCCAGAATTAAACATTTAAAAAATAAAATTAAACAAGAATATTAAACATTTAAAAAAAATGCAAAACATTTAATTAGATTATTAAACCTTTAAAAAGACAAAACATTTAATTAAAAAATTAAATGTTTAATTAGAAAATTACATCTTAAATTTCTTAAATCTTTTTAAAAGTTTTATTGTATTAATTTTTTTGTTTGATTTAATTGCTTTTTGTTATGTAGTTTATTTCTTTAATCTTCTTTTTCTGTCAAGATTTTAACCCCAACCTTAAAAATGAAATAAACCCTTAAATCACAATGAAAATACTTCTGTTGTCACAATCATGAGTTAGTCAATTATTCAGTTTATCAATTCAACTTTATTTGTTTAGCACCTTTTACACAGATGATAAAACTAAACAAGCAAAGACAAAAAACTATGATTAAAACTCAAAAACATTAAAAAAAAACATTTAGCATGGTAATAAAATGTGTTGTGTCCAGGGGATGGAGGGAGTTTATTGAAGTCTTCTTGGGCTCACATGGGAAATCATTTAAAATATAAACTTGATATTCAGTCTAAGGAAACTGCAGAGTGACAGAAGAACCAACAATATCTCCTGTTTTCTCCTTTAATGAGTCGACTCTTCTTGTGCTTTCAGACTAAAGAACTACAGACTCTTCACAACCTGCTCAAACTCTTGGTACAGGACCTCACCACACGGGTCAAGAAGGTTTCTGTCTCATTTCTACTCTGAAGCTCACCTTCTCCTGCTCAAACTGCTGACAAATGTTTCTGCTGCTCTAAAGTCTGCTCTCCAGAACTTCCTAAAAACTCTCAAAGTCTCTTCTGCTGCAGGTTGCTTTGTAGAACTGTTCCAGAAAACCTCACTAAACCACATGGAGGGGCCTCAAGATAGTCGTCCAAATGAAACCATACAAAAACCAAACTAGTACAACCCAAACGCTAAAGTCTCCTGCAGCCTACCAGAGAACCTCTGAGAACAGAGAATCAGGACAGGAACTCTTACCTTCTGGACAACCAACATCGGTTCTCAAACAAGAATACAGAATGTGTCTGACCAGAAACCTCTAAAGACTCACTACAGCCAAGATAAAGACACAACTCAACTGCAGCAAATCCACTAATCACTGCACACATTAACACCATGTGCTAACTGTGGCTAAAGAACCACATTTACCAAGACAACTATACAGTACAAAGCCCTAAAACACACCAAGAAACACATTAAAGATGATTTTACTGCTGGAAGCTGCAAGCCAATGCCTAAAGAACAAACTAAAGCAATGGAACCAAACCCAGTTCACTGGTGAAGAGAACCAGAGGAAATGTTTGTCTGCAGCTAAATAAAGCAGGAAGACACTGAGCTGCTCAGGTGTTCCTGATAACACCTAGCAGCCACCTGGACAGCCAATAGGAACACAGCTTCCTGGAAGTCCAGAGGGCTGGGTTAGTGAAGGAAATTTAGTTTAAAGTTGAAGCAGAAAGTTAACAAAGAAAGTTGAAAACCACCTTCTGATCCCTGAAATCTCTGAGTTTTCACACAAAGAACACCTGAACATGTCAAACTGGTTCCATAGTAGAACCATCATTGTAAAAACGTCATAGTATGGTGTGTTGCTCAAAAAACATTAGGACCCGGCTGTCAGGGGACAAACATGTAAGAAACATGAGAACAGAGAGAATCCAACCAGTAGGTCACAGTTTATCATCATCTAATCATCTCCTGAAGTCCATATGGTGAGAGACATCAGTATCTGGTTGTTCATTTACCAGAGGATGCTTATAATCATGCTGATGTGGTCTGTACTCTACAGTATTTTAGTGACTCAATAAATGCCTAAGTTGTTTTTTTTAAATGCTTTTTAGTTTTTAATAAACATTTAAGAGCCTATATGTAATCAATAAATGGCCTTTGCCTATCTTAAGAAAAATTCACTCAGAACTCTGATATGTTAACAGTACTAAATAAATCAATAAATACATGCATACACACATAAATAAGTTAATACATTAACTGTGTTAAGATAAGATTTAGATTTTTTTTAAAAAAAGTTGTTTATGTTTTTGCAGAATCCAGTATTGCTCACTGGTTGGTCATTACATTTTATTAGTTTGATTTCACTGTTTAAAATGACGCCACCTCTTTTCAGACAGAACCTGTGATAATAAAACAATACAAAATTTTTAGTTCCGTGTTAATAAAGCACTTAAAGCTTTAAGTATGGCTAAATGCTTTTTTCAAAATTAAATATATCACTCCTTAGGTGGTAGTGGCCCCAAGTTCAGTAAAGTTGGAAAGATATTCACAGATTCAGACTTCCAGCATCAATAACTCGTTAGATATAGGTTGTCAAAACATAAACGGTGCCTCTTTCCCATTGTTGCAAGGCAGACAATGTGCTACAAGCCCAGTTTTATCAAAAGTAGCTGTCTTTCAAGCTACAGGAATAACATTGGTGTCTATGGTGTGAACAGGGTCCGTCTGCAATTTGCAAAACCACTGCAACAGTAAAGAGAGACAAATATCCAATAACTTCACTCTTATACATTGTAGTGTCACTAAAATCACTGCAGCCTTCAACTGGCTCCTGTTGACAAAGTGTTTTAACAGAAATGTAAATGCTGTAATTTGATTCTTTTAATGAACCATGTAACTTGAATGGATGTGATGCTGGTGTGACCACAGTGCACACGTCTGATGTTGCTCACAGTGATCCAAGGAACTACTCAGGGAGTTTGTGTGTTTGCTCACACTCAGGAAAAATTACAGGGAACATTGTTTGGGACTCAAGCAGTTCCTTCTTTTACTCACTATCTCCCCAGCCTTAGAAAAAAAAAACCTGTTCACACGGCACAGATGAGGCTGAGGTACACAGGAAATGTTTGGCTCCATTGTACAAGTTTGGGTAAACAGTTTTGTGGGTTGCCCAGTAAGCCAGTGGGTCTGCCGTTCTTTCTACAATTGCATTCGCTGTGGCGTTTTGCATTTGCCAGGCTCTACTTGCGTCTTCATCTAATAGGCTCCACAGTTGAACTGAAAAATATTGAAGATCATCATCATCATCACCAGAAATGTCAGTCATTCCCTATTCAGAAGAGAAAAAGAATACCTGTGGAAGGTGCTGCTGGTGGTGGAGGATGAGGCTGTAGTGGTGCTTGTGAGGTAGATGACTGCTGCTTGGTATTCTTTATGTTAATTGTTGTGCATTCTGTTATTAAACGTTCTTTCACACTGGCTGCCACTCTGATTGGTGAATCCAAAAGTTTTGAACTGCAGAGCCACAAGTGTAGCAACAGTCAGTGAACTGTTCTTTTCTTTGGTTTGTAGTCTGTCAGCTAAGCACCTGACAAGGTTCTGTGCCAGGTGTTGTGGCATGGGGGCGGTGAGTTGGGAAAATATATATATATATATATATATATATATATATATATATATATATATATATATATATATATATATATATATATATATATATATATATATATATATATATATATATATATATATATATATATATATATAAAAATAATATATCTATCTATCTATCTATCTGTCTATCTATCTATTCTCTACGAAATACGAAATCTGACATACTACTAACTCTCAAAGCAAAAACAACAGCAAAAAAAACAATCTATTCTGCGAAAAACAATTCAAATGAACAACACTAAATAGGGATCTCCTATCCCGGAACACTCGATCCCGCTGAGTGATTCACATAACAAACCGAACCAATCAGGTGATTCGAAGCAGTTGAGTGCTTCAAACGTCACTGAAGTGATTCAAACGTCACGAGTCACGTGACCAAACCACGCCTCGGCACAGTGGCTCGATACCGTTTGCTTCATGAGCTACAGCGCATGTGTCGAAGCCTCGGGTATCAGAGGACCATCACTAGTCAAACCGTCTGCCATTTTGATCAGAAGTACTTTGCGCAGTAGACTGTGTATACTGGCTCTCCGGGATATACAGCGGTTCTACGAATAAAGGTTACGCGCTTTTTAGGCAAAATGCTCTCCGCAGCCCAGTTACTCGACGAGTTAATGGGCCGAGACAGAAACTTGGCCCCCGACGAGAAGCGGTCCAACGTCCGGTGGGACGACGAGAGTGTAAGTTAGCATTGGAGCTAACGTTAGCCTAGCTGGTGTAAGATGCTAACGCGGTATTAGCCGGACACGATGTCCAAAGTCACAGTGTATGGAGGGAAGTATGATAAAGTAGATAAAGTCAGGCATCTGTCAGAAGTTCAGATTTAATCCATTATTCACAGAATTGGCAGCAAAGCGGGACATTCTGGGCGCCGCCTGGACACGCGTGCTAAGCTAAAATAGCATCAGCGCTTGCTAATGCTAAAGATGTTTCAGTGGCTCACAATGAGGCTGTTAACGGTTTTACAGCTGTTGCATAAGCCGTTTTAAGGGGGATTTAATCATTTTTATCGCTATAATCTGCTTTGATTTGTGTATGCAACGTTAAGGATTATGTTGAGATATAAAAAAGGACAGATTAGCCAGGCCCATGTGGTTTTAGTCAGTATAACTTACTTAATCCTACGTTAACAGATTTCTAAAATGTATTCTCTTTTCTATTTATAGGTTTGTCGATACTATTTGTGTGGATTCTGTCCAGCCGAACTATTCACAAACACCCGCTCTGACTTGGGTAAGTCGAGAACTTGAAGATGTAGAAATAAATTTTCCTTCACTTACTCTTTTATATATTATTGCACTAATTTAACGATTTCAATAATTTAATTCTGTCTTCACATAGTTGCAATCTCTTTGTTTCAGTGTGTGAATAAAATAAAAAAAGACAAAAGAAAAGGAGGTTAAAAATGCTGTTATATTCAGGGGTAATAAAATGTTTAAACTATTTTCCAGGTCCCTGTGAGAAAATCCACGATGAAAATCTTAGGAAAATGTAAGCTCTCACCGTGGTTTTACAGATTATTTCTTTGTCTTGATATTTCCACTGACCAAACTGTTTCTGTGTTGTCGCATCCAGGTATGAGAAAAGTTCCCGGTTCATGAAGGAGGGCTATGAGCGAGATTTCCTTCGCTATCTGCAGTCGCTGCTGGCAGAAGTGGAAAGACGTATCCGTAGAGGACATGCCCGACTCGCACTCTCCCAGGCTCAGCAGAACGCAGGGGTTGGTGTTTGGACTTTTGGGACATTATTCAGTACACGTGTCATCTTAGAGTACAGTAAAAATGTCATGGCTCATGTGTTTCAGCTTGAGATAAAATGTGTTCATTACAGCAGGGCCCTGGTCCATCAGGAAAGAATGAGGAGAAGGTCCAGGTTCTAACGGAGAAGATTGAAGACCTAGTTGTACAGGTTGGTGCAAGTTGATGTGTTTTTTTTTTTTTTAAAGAGTGGATGGTACATTAGTAGCTTTGTTAGATTAGAAGTTACTGCTAAAAGGGCACACGGTTAGGTGAATAAATGTCACATGCCTTCGTCAGGTTGTTTAACAGTTGGAGTTACTAGGAATATCCCTTTGTTTCTGAAGTTAAGTTACTTTAAAAGAGATTATAAGAAATGAAACCCTTCTCTAATGAACTCTGGTCATTAGCGTTATGTCATTGCAACATCATGCTTTTGTTCTTACTCAGATTGAGGAATTGGGGTCTGAAGGCCGAGTGGAGGAGGCCCAGGGAATGATGAA
Organism: Amphiprion ocellaris; assembly: GCF_022539595.1. Classification (NCBI taxonomy): domain Eukaryota; kingdom Metazoa; phylum Chordata; class Actinopteri; family Pomacentridae; genus Amphiprion; species Amphiprion ocellaris. The sequence continues at coordinate 31,491,527 of NC_072784.1, forward strand.
GCTGGTGGAGCAGCTGAAGGAGGAGAGGGAGCTGCTCAGCTCCACCCCCTCGGTGAGTCAACTAACTCCAGGCTAATCTGCCTACAATAATGCTCAAGATAGCAGGAGCTGCTCATGTAATGCTATCACCGGTTTTAATCTATTATCGATATAAAACAAAGTAAAACTAACCTTTTCTTTCCTGAAGCTGACAGTCGACTACCTGTATGCAAGCAGTGATCTGAATCTAAAATGTATTCCTTATCATTTTTAAAATGTTTTTATCCAGACCATCGAGAGCTTTGCCGCCCAGGAGAAACAGATGGAGGTGTGTGAAGTGTGTGGAGCCTTCCTCATTGTGGGTGATGCACAGTCCCGAGTGGACGACCACTTGATGGGAAAGCAGCATATGGGCTATGCCAAAATTAAATCTACTGTAGAGGAGCTCAAGGTAACAGGATAACATGACGTACAATAATACACATGTTTATGTAGTACAAGATGCATAAGTTGTGCTCTGTAAGTTTTTGGAGCTAGCACTTTAGAGAGAATTGTGTCACATGTTCATGAATTGTCTTACAGCAGGTTGTTTCACCCCGGCCCGTGTTTGATATTTGCTCTTGCTTACAGTTTGACCTTCCTGTCAGAAATGATACGATGAGTAATGCTTGTTTTGTTCTAAGGAAAAACTGCGCCGACGTTCCGAAGACCCTCAAGGCGAAAACCCGGCACTCAGGCGGGACAGAGAAGAGCGAGAGCGTGAGAGGGAGGAAAGGGAGAAAAAGCGCAAAGAGGAGGAAGAGAAGGAGAAAGAACGGGAGAAGGAGCGGGAGAAGGAGAGGGAACGAGAGAGAGAACGGGAGCGTGAGAGGGAGAGAGACAGAGAACGGGACAGAGACCGGGAGAGAGACAGGAGGGCACGACGAAGCCACTCCAACAGCCGCCACTCCAGTCGGGCATCAGACAGGAAACGGAGCAGATCCCGTGATCGGCGGAGGTCCAGGAGCAGAGATAAGGACCGCGAGAGGGACCGAAAACGCAGCAGGTATTTCTGACTGCTGAGCCACAATGAACATTTTTACAGTGTCTTGTGTGATAAGACTTTTACATATTACAAAATAGAGAAAAGTCACCATTACATCTTGTGACCTGGCAGTAGATGCAGGATGAACTTTTCTGCTAACTACAGCAAAACTGTAGAAATCAGTTCCCTGGGAATATATTCAGTTAACCAAGACCTGCGTTGTTACACCACAAGCAAACTTAATCTTGGGGCTTTAGCAGTTTTCAGGGAAAAAGCAACTCGTGTCACCATAGAAGGATGAAGACCTGTTTGTGTCTCTAGTGGCAAGTAGCAAGTCTGAATCTAGATTCGAAACCACCATTTTAATCCCCAATAGCACTTCAGTAAACTAGAAAAGCACTAGAAGAGCGCAGTCCTCCTCCAAGGCTGTTGATTCCTCCATATGGCATTGTCAGAAATGCAGCATTTTTTGTAGAAATGCAGCATTAGTTTTTTAGTTATTGATGATCAGAAATCACAGCACCATAGAATGTGTCCATTTAATATATATATATGTACCCACAAATAAAGTGATCTGTGCTGAGCACAGGCGTGTGTTATGCATGTGTACGTTATGTACGGATACCGAATCACGTGACCTAAATATGTAGCGGGTGGCAGGAATTGATGGGATTCAGAAACACCCCCACAATTTAATCAGTTGTTCCTTGTATGATTTCCGACGGATAAGTCCTGATAATTCCTCAGCTGGATTTGTAGTAGGATCACAATCGTGATCATCAGCAGGCAGCTGACGTAGTGTTCACTTGTTGTCATGGTTACAGTGACGCCATGCCGCTATCTGGCAATGATACAGAAATCTTTAACAAACCCGTGGATCCAGACTATAAGCCGCATCACTGGCAAAATATAATCACTTGGTCCTTGTGTCATTTCTGACCTTGCCTGAAAATTTCATCCAAATCCATTAGTCTGTTGTGAGTAATGTTGCTAACAGACAAACAAACCAACACCGATCGTCGCATAACTCTGCCAGGTTCCTCAGTGGAGTAACAATACAGTTGGACCTTTATGTTGTTTTTATTTGCTGCACTTTCACACATTAAGTTAGGCCTGTTATCAGTCTGTGATTGCTCCACAGCATCCCACGATTCCACTGCATGTGTTGATTAGACAGTATGAACTTTAAAACCTGCTTGCATGCATCACAAATTTGTTAAATTTACTGGGTACATGTAACTTTCTGCTGACAGCACCAATTAAAATAATGAACACTATCAAAATTTCACTTGACTGCCCTAATAGTACATTTTCTCCCTTTATTTGACATTTTTTAATTTGGGTCTTTTGTAGTAAAGGAAAGATACACAAATACTTCTGCGAATTAGTTGAATGCACAGCAGCTGCCAGCACACCTCAGCTGCACACAAAAAAAGTCATGCATTAAAGATGTGCACCACCGGACCATGCATGAAACAAAACTTGAATAAAGGTTTACATTTTTTATACAGAGTCCACTTTTCTCCTTTTGCCATAATAACTTTTTCCTTCAATCTCTCTGTAGGAGCCGGGACAGAGAGAGGAGGCGCAGTCGTGATCGCTCCGACAGAAAACGTCGCTCACGTAGTCGTGACAGGAGAAGGTCTCGCAGCTCAGATCGCAAGTCCCACCGCCACCGCAGCCGTAGTCGCAGCAAGGACAGAGACAGAGAACGGTCATCGAAAGACAAAGGTGATGGCTTGTGATTTGTTTTTGGTCTGCTTTCAATCTGTTTCTAATCAATAATTTCCTAGCTAGCTGTTCAAAAAAACCTCAGGGACAGAATATAGTCTGAACCAAACATACACTGCCGGTCCAAAAAGAGTCAGACTCTTTTATTTCATTGGACCTGCTTTAGCTCTGAGAACGACACATTAGCTGTGGCATCGTTTCCATAAGCTTCTGCAATGTCACAGCATTTATTTCTGTATAGAGTTGCATTAATTTTCTACGTCGGACCAAAGTCTTCTCCAGAACATCCCAAAGATTCTCAGTGGGGCTGAGGTCTGGACTCTGTGGAGGACAATCCATCTCATGCTCCCTGATCCACTCATTCTCAATGTGAGCCCCATGAATCCTGACATCATCATCTTGGAACATGAAGAAAAACTCCACTGATGGAAAGACCTGGTCATTCAGTATCTTCAGGTAGTCAGCTGACCTCATTCTTTGGGAACATAACGTTGCTGAACCTGACCAACCCCAGATCATAACTCTAACTCCCACAGGTTGGTAGGAACTAGCCATGATGAGGGCATCACTTCATCTGCCTCTCTTCTTACCCTGATGCCCCCATCACTCTGGAACAGGGTAAATCTGGACTCATCAGACCACATGACCTTCTTCCATTGCTCCAGAGTCCAATCTTTATGCTACCTAGCAAACTGAAGCCTTTTTTCTGATTAGCCTCACTGATCAGTGGTTTTCTTAGAGCTACAGCTGTTTAGTCCCAGTCCTTTGAGTTCCCTTCATGTAGAAATGTTCTTACTTTCACTATTAAACAGCCGTGAGTTCTACTGTTGGTTTCCTATGATCATCTTAGAGTTTGTTCCTGAAGATGATGGTTCTCCACTATCCTTCAGGTTTTAATGATGTGTTGGATGGTTCTTAACCTGATTTTAGTCGTTTCATCTCCTTAGTTGTTTTCTTTGCTTGATGCAGGCCAATAATGTGATCCTTCTGAGACAGATTAACATCCTTTCCATAACCACAGGATATGTCTTCCAACATGGTTGTTAAAGAAATGAGAAGCTTCTTACTGCATCAGCTGGGGTTAAATAAGTTGTTGTCATCACTGCGGTAATTATCCAATGGAAGGCTCCTACCTGTTTGCTTAGTTAAATCCAGGTGGTGACTTTTTTTTTTGGACAAGCAGTGTTTAAGATTTGCTGTCCAAACACTGAAATCAGTGATGTCTGTTCTGTATCTTTTGGGCTGTCAACCCTCTGTTCTGACCCAGTGTCCCGGCTCGTTTGCAGTAAGCATGACGATAATCTGCTATGAGTAAGGATAGCATGATTGATGCCTGTATATTTCTTGTTCTCTCAGACCGTAAGGCGACTGAGGAAAGGAGCAGCTCTAAGAAAGACAAGCACTCTGACGGCGATGCAGCGGCCATCAAGGCTTCATCAGAAGTGGAACCGATGCAGACGGAGGCGGCTGCCTCCTCCCCTCTGCTTAACGGCCAGCAAGAGCTCCTCCATTCTGAAGGTGACACTCAGTCCAATTAAAACTGATCTGATAGGACCTCAGATCAGGCTCAGGTAAGTGTGCCCTCCTCCTCGCTCCCCCCTGGCTCTCAACCCAACCCTCCACCCTCTCACTCCCCACCCCACCTCTCCCATCTCCCCTTACCCACCCTCTCACCCCTCCCACCCTGTTTATGTTCAGTTCAATGCCTATGATTTTGTCTTATGTACTCTATGCAAATATCTTTATCCTGTTTTTGAATAGTGCATCATAAGTATGCACTGAAGATGAAGGACTAGGCCCGATGAATGAGAAGAAGGTAGAAAACATTCACACAAAGCCAAGAGGGAAAGGCCAGTGTAGCCCTGAGCAAACATGCCCGGAGGTACCCCTCGTTTTGTATCGGTTTTTGATCCTTATAGATGTATTTTTGTCTTTGTGGACAAAATGGCAGAAAAAACCTAATCCAATCGAAATTTCCTACCTGTATTTACCTGTTTTTATTTTATTTTTGTTTTATTTTTTACTTTGAAGTAGGAAAATGTAATTATTGCTGTTTGTTGAGATATCACATTCCATATAGGGAGGAAATTCACTCTCTGTATCTCCATGTTTATTTATCTGGGAGATTTCTCCAGAGCATAGCACACAGACGTACATTTAGCCTTCGTTAAAGGTAAATGTGACAAACAAGCCATTTATTCTGCCGAAATTATAACTCATATGCAATGGATTTGTTGTCCAGCTTCCTGTGCCTGATCATGCCATGCAGTGTGTGTTTGGGGGGTGTCATAGCACCGGGGGCCTAACGTCACTAACTAACTGGAGGGTAGGGTTTATCGAATGAATTACAGCTGACTTCCATACCTCACACAGCGTTGGTGTTGTGAGCGAGACCACATGAGAAAAGGGCAAATTAAAAATCATGGATACTCTCTGACTGTCAAACTGTGCAGGTACTCACCCCAGGTACTCCTTTCTCTACCCACATCCATTTCTCAATACTGTTGCCTGTCAGAAAAGAAAAACACAATATTGTACTTCTGCAGTACATGAACTTGAAATATTGACTCTGTATATTTTTTTAAAATTGTGTTTTGTTGGTTTCTGTATTTATTAACTTTCAGACATGTTTGGGAATAAAATCATTTTATATAAATGTCAAAGATGCACAGACAGCCTGATTGATATCCCCACGCCAACAGCTGGAAATGTCACTGATGTGTTTATTTCTAAATGGTATTTTGTTCTACAGTGTTGTTTGGCTGTTTTAATGTCACATTTGTTCACTTTTTAGAATGTCGTGACCTCCAACAGACACCAAATCTGCTGCTTAAACATGTCGGTGCGTTTTCACTTTGGCAAAGGGAATATCAAATAGTTTGTCACTCAGTGTAGATTTAGACTCGCTGTAGCTCGTGGAGTTTCTCATCAAATGTAATGCAGTAAAAAATGTGCAGAAAGTTATTGATCTGGACAAATGCAGTCAAGACTTGAGATGCAGTATTACTAAAGTGGTACACTTTCCTCTGTGACTAAATTGAGGGATGCTTTTGTCTAGTAAAGGACTGTAGATGATGTTGTTGCTACAAACACATGTGGTGGAACCTTTGCTAACGTCGCTTTCTGTGGACGTTTTTGCCCCACAGGGGAAGCTGGGATATCTGGTGGAGGAAGAAGTGGAAGAGTGCACCCATCCTCACCCTGAACCTGACACGTCGCTGCTTAAAAACAAGGTGAACCACAAATGCGTAGTGGCTTTATTTAAAAACATGAACATAAAGTACACATGTAAAATGGGGAGAGAGGAAAAAGCCCGTTGATTTGTTCCATTTCCTGTCTTATTTTTTGGCTGGATGAGGGTAGTTGTGGTTCATCTGATGTTCATCTGATTTGTTGCTCTGGATGTCAGTTCAGGCATCTCTTTAAATACCAAACTTAGACAAGTTCTTTATGGGTTTTTGTTTTCTTATTTTCTAAATCTCCTTTCTTGACATTTAGTGAAAATGAAATAAAAACAGTGCTTGTGGTCTGTATTGGTTTGTCGGGTTCTACTTCACCTACTGACTCCTTTTTTAAGAGTCAGATGAAAGCATATGTACAATGTTAGACCTTTTCTCCTCCACTTAGAGCTCACATTGGTTGCTCTTTTCCCGTAACTAAAATATTCTGATTTAATTTTGAACAAAAAGATTTTGAAGACTGAAGATTTGTTTAATTTTGCCCTGATTTTAATGTCCATGTTGTCATGATGAATAAAAAGTCAAAACTTGTGAACTTGTGTTTTTCCATCATTTTAACTACAGCAGGGGTGTCAATCTCATCTTAGTCCAGGACCACATTCAGCCCAGTTTGATCTCCAGTAGACCAGACCAGTAAAACCACAGCATAATAACCTATAAATAGCCACAACTCCTAATATTTTCTTTGTTTTAGTGCAAAAATGTTCACATTTAAGGAATTATCTTTTTACAAAACATCATGAACAACCTGAAATTTATTAAGAAATGTAAGTTCAATTTCAGCAACATTCAGCCTCAGTTTATCATTTCCACATGACAACTTCCAGATCAGAGTGTCTACAAAGGAACACAACATTTAGTCACAGCTATCTGGACCTGACAATGTATTTTACTTTATGATCAAAACAACTTATAGTTTTACTAGTTTACCATCTGCAGTTAATGTCTTCTCTGGAATTTTTACACTTTGAGGGCCGGATTGGACCCTCTGGAGGACCAGTTTTGGCCCTCGGGCCGCATATTTGACACCCCTGATCTACAAGAATATAGGCTTTTGTTTTCTGAAGCAAAATCAAGGTAATGTGAGAGACTGACGATCACAAAGGTTGGATGCTTCTAATGGCAGCAGATATTTTCTAATTCTCACATTATTATCAATTAACACAATAGATTTGGTCCCTCCATAGAAGCACTGAGTTACCAGCTTTGCTCGGTAAAATCTGTTTTTTGTTTTTTGTTTTTTTTTTTTTTTTTAAATAAAAAAACATGGAGACCTGCCTGTAATCAGTGGAGTGATTCTCAGTAAAACTCCTTTTTAAAAATGTTCTGTTTGTCGTTCAAACCATTTGCAGCTGCTTCTGTACAGCGTGTTCCTGTTGCATTTTCACTCATTATAATCAGAAGCTACTGCTACTTAAACAGAGAACAGACTGTACAGGTGTTCAGATGATGGCTGCAAACAATAAAATACATCCTGGATGAAAGCCACCTGCCTCATTGAATAACTGAAGTGCTTCATTGATCAGTGATGGGAAAGGCTTCATTTCCAATTAGAACGTGAAGAAAATCTAATCAATAAGACTCAGTAATACTCATCTACACCTCAATGACTGTTACTTAGTTTGTCATATGGGGTTCTTCACTGTTTCATTTAGAATTATGAGGTTGTGGCTACAAGCACACCAACACAAAGACGCTCTGAACTCATGCAAATATCTTTCCCATCCATATATTCTATGTCCCTGACATGCTCATACATCAGGCTTGTTGTTTTGCTGCTAAACTGACCTTTCCAAAGCAGGTTCCTGTGGGGAAAGTGGCAGGAGATTGTAACGGCTCATATACGGTCAACCACAACATGAAAACCAGGTTAAATTGTATACACAAAAAACTGTAATCAGCCCAGTTAAACAGACACATTTCAACTGCTGTTATCCCACTTGGTGTTACAAAAGGACAAGATCAATCTGAAATGAAGTAATAATCTTAAGCATTAATGAAATAAGGGTTTGTTAATGGTGTTAATAACGACTAAACCAAATTTTTTCTCCTATTTTGCTGCGATTTAAGAGCTTAATGTATGTTGTCCTCCAAAAACTATTAAAAGTGTGCCACTGAGCTACACTGTTGGACTATTTGACATGTTTTTTTTATTGCTGCGAACGCAAACTCACACTAGTTTATTCCAGCCAAACCCACAAACACTGTCCTGCTGCCTGACATGCTGGTGTTTTGACAGTCACCAGCTATAAACATGCACTAAAATCTGCTAAAACCTACAGACTAAAAGTGCTTTATGAAATTGCAGAACCCTGTTAAAAACTAAATAATGTAAACATGAGCCACAGGTGTCATCTTTTTGCTGGATTTGTCTTCAATTTGAACATCTTTATCCAAATAAAATACAGATTACACGTAAATACCAGGTAAAGTGTGTTCTTTAACGTCTTCTTGCTAAAACTGTGATACAAACAATATAAAATGCCAGAGTGGAATAACTGAAGCTGTATTTCTAAACAATCATACAGAGTTTGGTGTGTAATTATTAATAAATTAATAAAAGAAACACAAAACGACAAAAACGAGTAACAAAGCGACAGAAACATGAGACAAATGACAAAAATCAGACAAAGAACACAAAAAACAAAACAAGACACAACATTTAGAAATATGAGACAATGACAAAAAATAAGAACAAAAATCAAACAACAAAAACAAGACAATGTTAGAAAGATGAGACAAAATGACAAAAAATGAAACACGAAACAAAACAAAAAAAGTAAAAAATAGACAAAAAAGTTACAAAGCGACAAAAAGACAGACAAATGACAAAAACTAGACAAAAAATGACAAAAGCGGGAAACAAAATGACAAAAAAATAGACAAACAACACAAGCAAGACAAAAAGACCCACAAAACAACAATTAAAGCAAAACACAAAATGACAAAAATAAGACAAAAACACAAGTGAGACAAAAATGAAACACAAAATGACAAAAAGGAGAAAACAATAAAAATGTGAGACAAACAACAAAAGTCAGACAAAAAAAAAGACAAGAAACAGCAACATCATACAGAGTTTGGCGCAGCAACAGGTGAGGAGTTTACTTCATAACAACGTTCACACAGAAGAATGGACCCTAAAACAGAACAGATGGTTGAAAGCAGATACTGCCAGAAAGAAGGACTGTTTAGCCGTCTAGACGTGACCAGATGACATGATTAACGGGCGAGAGAGAGTCCTGACCGTCCTCATTACTCAACTACATCCAGAGGTCCTGGAAAAGAGTGTGATTCCAGGTCATACGTGTGATAAGAGCACATCTTTCTCTGCTGACAAGGTGTGAAATGGAAATGCCAGTTCCACATACAGTCCCAGTAGGAGTCTGTTCACCACAAGCACATTATCCACCAGTTCCACAGAACCAGGCCTGATGGTGGAGGTGAAACAGCCCAGATGTGACCTGAAGCTCCTCCTCCATGTGACCGAGTCACAGGAGCCGAGCACGGTTTGGGAAATCTATTCGCCCCAGGAAGCAGCAGATGTGCCGCGTTAAGAGCTGGATTCATGACGCAAACTGATTGTTGGGCTGTAACTCTGAAACTTGCGTTATAGATGAACCCTCCTGTTATGTTGTGGCTCAAACTGACCCATTATAAAGTAAGAACATCTAAAAAGAAAAATTGATGTGTTTTTTCGGTATGAAACTGGCTTAAAAAGTGCAAAGAACATATAAAATAAAAATGGTTCATTTCACAAACACTACCGTTCAAAAGTTTAGGGTCATAAAGCAGTTCTTTTTCAGTGAAGATAACATCTTTAACTAATATAGAGTAACTTCAACTATTATGGAGCAACTTTAACATAGTGCAACTTTAACTAATGTAGAGCAACTTTAACTAATGTAGAGCAACTTTAACTAATGTAGAGCAACTTTATTATAGAGCAAATTTAATTCATGTACATGTCTTTATTTTTGAAAGAAAAGCAGTTTCTGTTCAATGAAGATAACATTAAATGAATGATAAATCCAGTGTAGACATAGTTAATGTGGTAAATGACTATTGTAGCTGGAAACAGCTGATTTTTAATGGAATATCTCCATAGGGGTACAGAGGAACATTTCCATCAACCATCACTCCTGTGTTCTAATGCTACATTGTGTTAGCTAATGGTGTTGAAAGGCTCATTGATGATTAGAAAACCTTTGTGCAGTTATGTTAGCACATGGATAAAAGTGAGAGTTTTCATGGAAAACATGGAATTGTCTGGATGACCCCAAACTTTGGAACAGTAGTGCATGTGTCTCAGAAGATGCTTTTAATGCTTTTACAGTCCAGAGTGCAGAACTTTTCACATAACACTCATTCAGCCTATCAGCACCAGGTAAATCACTGTATTTAGCCGTATACCAGAAGTGTAAACCAAAGGTCTGTTGTACTAGCGATACATTTTACCCTGAGGAGGTGAACGGAGATGGAGCAGACTGCAGCTCCTAGGAGTATGATGGAGTCTGTGGCAGAAAAACCCAGGAAGCACCCAACAAAATCCCCTAAAGAAACACTGCACTCAGAGAAGAATTACATGAAGTGATGTAAAACTGTGGGCATCAACTCCATCTAAAACATGGACTTAGCCACAGTAACCTTTTAGGAATTGTCTGGGTGACCCCAAACTTTTGAATGGTGATGTAAGTTCAAACCCATCCTGAACAAAAGAGGTGTCCTTTGTTAATTTAATCAACATCACTCCATAAAAAGAAAAAAAAAATCAAAATGTAAAACAAATAAAAATAAAAAAGAATTTCAGGTAAAACTATTGTATTTTATATGCAGGTCTTTCCAATACACATTAAAAAAGTTGCATTTTTTAAATGAAAAACGAGTGAATTGTCCTCTTTCAACCATGATCTGTGAGAGCTAAAGAACACCACTGCACTAAATATTGACTGAAATGGTTGATAATGGAGTTACTAATGAGATATAAGCCATGTTTATTGGGATATTTTGGTTTCTGCCATGCTTGGATAATTAAACACGACCCAGACTGAACATCTTCTTGCCGGTTTTAACAGACGGCATCTCATCCCTCCTATGCTGGCTTCCCTCCACCAGCTCCCTGTTCATTTCAGAACTGATTTTAAGATTTTACTGATCACTTTTAAAGCTCTTCAGGGTCTTGCCCCAAGCTACGTTTATGATCTGTCGACCCCTTATGAGCGTCAGGTGGATCCCCTGGTCGTTCTAAAGTCGAGGTTTAGATCTGAAGGTGACTGAGCGTTCTCCATCAGGACCTCCACTTTGGAACGACCTGCCTGAGGAGATGAGACCTGCAGAGTTCTTTGAAATCACTTCTTAAAACCCACTTTTATAGACTTGCTTTTATGTGAAGTTTACTTTTAGCTTTATTTAGTTTTAGCGTTTTATTCTGTATTCTGTCCTGTTTATTTTAGATGTTCTCTTTGGTGTGATGTTGTCTCTCTAATTCTTTAATTCTCATTTTTTTTTTACTTTTAATTTTAACCTCCAGTATTATTCTTTAATTTTTAAACTGCCTAGTTCCCTTGTTTGATATGTGTGCTAATCTAGCTCATTATACATTTAACTTATTATCATTTTTACTGTTTATTTTAATTGACTGCTCTGTCTCATCTACTATATCTTGCTTGATGGCCTTGTGAACGCTGTTCTTAAGGGTACTATATAAATAAAGCTATTATTCTAATTATTATTTATTATTATTATCATTATCATTGTTGTTCCTGTGAACAGGAAGGTTAATAAACTGCAGTGATGGTCTTTAGCAGCACTGACCAGAAGAAGGCAGCAGGTTAAGAGCTGGATTCATGATGCAAACTGGATTTTGCTTACATTTAAAGGTTGAAACTTACTTTATATATTAACATACTGCAGTGATGGTCTTTAGCAGCACTGACCAGCAGGAGGCAGCAGATACCTATTTTATTCATTTGAATCCTAAACTGCACAATGTGAGGCCATGACTCCACAGCAGTGCAGATCCAGTATTTCTTGCCTATTATTGCGTGCACGTTACACAGGAGCAGCCTTGAGAATAGTAACTCCTTTAAAACAGTGTCACACCCGGGCAACATTAACATCCCACTTTCTCTGCAACGTGCCGTCTGTACATGTCGTTAGCAAAGCAGGATATCCCCTGGGTGAGAGTTGCAGCTGGAGGAGGAAAAAACAACAGGAAGACAGTGAGCTGAAAAGACAGGGGAAATGAAGAAGTGATAGAGCAGGAAACAAGGGGAGAGACGGTGGGGGAGTGATGTGATGCTAAATAACCTGTGTGAAGAAGGATAATGGAGATAGATGGTCCTCTCCTTTCTCTACTTTTACTCTACTTCACAGAGACGCCGATACATCTCAGTGAAGGTCGAGAGGGAAACGAGCATTATGCAGCAGAGGAGGCCATTCATCAGGGCCGTTGGCATGCTGTCTGATTAATAATCGAAACTCCAACACACGCTCACAGCTTATGTCAGCTGTCAGTCATGTTCTGATGGGGGAGTATAATTTCCCCCTCAAGGCATCTGTCATTTGTGCTGAGCTAACGCTATTCATGCTCCTTCTGTGGAGTGGGACAGTGATACCGGGTGTCCAACAGCACTTGTCAGTCTTTAGTGCAGTGTATCAGCTGTAGCAACCTTTAATATATTTGGCTCAAACAGCTTCATTTATTCTCAGTTATTAATGTATAGTTTATCATTTCCTGGGATAATATTTCACCGTCTTATTCAGTCGAGTCTGAATCTGTCTTCAGTTAATTATAGAAGCCGACTGCAGCAAACCCACCAGTTTGGACGATCTACTGATAACAGATTAACTTGTCAATGACACGTCAAGAGCGTGTTTACTACACCTTGTTTCAGGTTAACATCAAAATACGATGCAATAAAAATGTTTCAGCAAAAAAAAACAAACAAAAAACCCCCAAACCCAAACACTATCATGTTTTCACTTTCTGCATCATTTTTCATTAAGTATAGTGTTTTTTTGCTTGCTAAGGGACTACAGATACAAATCTACTGCACAAATAGTCAGCATTTCAGTTTGAGCTGTCCCTTTTAAATAAATAGAGTAAATTATCTTTGATGTGTACAGGCAATGACAACAAAGGCATTTGATTTGATTTGACTTTATACATACATGTGTTACTCTTTGGTGCAACGACTGCTTGTGTGAGGATGGTGAATGTCATCCATCCATCCATTATCTACTCCGCTTAGTCCTCATTAGGGTTACAGGGGGCTGGAGTCTATCCCAGCTGATTTAGGGTGAAGGTTCTCCTGGACAGGTAACAGTCTATCACAGGGCTACACATAGAGACAAACAATCACAATCACATTCACACCTACGGACAGTTTAGAATCACCGGTTAACCTCAGCATGTTTCTGGACTGTGGGAGGAAGCTGGAGAACCAGGAGAACCCAGCAGGAGAACATGGAGACTCCATTCAGAAAGACCCCAGAAAGGCCGGGACATGAACCAAGGATCTTCTAGCTGCAAGGCGACAGTGCGAATCACCAAACCACTGTGCAGCCCCAGTAAATGCCATGCACAGAATTTTTTTTTCTTTAAATAACCTTGTGTACAGGCTTAATCACATGTGAACTCCTGCTTTAAGCCATAGAAGTAAGACCACATACATGTACAGATACATACATGCTGCATCTGTTATGTCTACGAGGATCTTCTCTCTTTAAGGTTTAACTCTGCATGCTGAAGCAGGAAAAACTGCAGCACCTATATACTTGTAATCAGTGCCCTCCCCCCATATAGGCAGAAAGTACCTGCCAGTTTATTGCAGTAAACCATCAGCACTAACGAAGCCTCAACAGCTCTGCAGGTTTGAGTCATCTCTTCTCTGAGACGGTCTCTAATGTCGAGCATCATCAGTTTTACACGGGTAAAATTGCACTGTTGTGTAGAGACTTCTGTCTTCCCGTTTGTTTAAATTGTCTCGGTTCATTTGGGTCCTCGGTGGTTTTACCTGTAAAATCTACATTTCCAGTAACAGTGATGCAGTGAGGGTGGATGATGCCTCATGTTTGCACCTCTCTTCCCTCAGCAGATGGCTCCACCACAGGAATGGGCTCCGAATCGACAAGTAACAGCCCGGCAGCTTTCTTTTTGTCTTTCTTTCTGACTATCGCTTCCTTCGTGTTCTCTCTTTTTTGATTCTCTCTTTTTTCCTGCAGCGTTTGCAGTTCTGGCCCTGGATGAGCCCTTCAGAACCAGGAGCCCGGGTGGCAGCCAGGGAGAGTATTCTGTCCTCCCACCTGAGCATCAAAGTCCTTCTGTGGGCTGATGGAGGGAGGACAAACCTGCCCCACTGTGCTGTCTCCTCCTCTGGAAGCTCAAGAAGGAATAGTTGGACAGAGAGAGCGACAGGGGGCACAAGAAGAAACAGGAGGAGGAAGGATTTCTGCAGAATGACAATGCAGTAGTTTTTTTTAGAAAGCTGACAAAGAGACTGGAGAATGTTTGGAGAAAATAATGAGGGGACAAGTTTTGATGTACAGACTTAAATAAATTCATCGTTTTCCTGCCAAACACGGCCAAAAAAAGAACATTTTCATATATTACTGATGAATATAGATAGACAGAGAAAAAGAGAAATTCCACAGTTAAAACACAATTAAGACACGAGCAAAGAACAAATAGTCAAGTCGGTTGCATCAGACAGAATCGGTGACATGAATAAAGTTCTTCCTCCAGCTCTCTCTGTCCAGCAGTCCAAAGTTCTTTGTCTTCCAGATCAGTGTCTTCTTCTAGCTCCTTCCAGTCCTCTGATAGTATCAGGTTTCCATGACAACAACCAGCTGCTTCACTGTGTCTCTCCACATGTCCATCCAGGGCTGCTCTACACTACCTAATGATGGTTGACCAGCGTGGATGTGAGCCGTATAGCAATGTGATTTCCAGGAGATGTTCTGTACCATCCCTAACATTCTGGTATGAGTCCCATCAACTCTTTTTAAGAGTGTCTTCGTTGGTGTCCAGGAGTCGGTTCCATAGAGTAAGATGGATTCCACTGATGCCTTGCATACTCTCATTCTGGTACCCTTTTAATTGGAGATCTCCATATTTTTAACAGAGAGTGCAATGCTCCCCAAGCTGTGCTGTGCTGGTGTAGCCTCCAAGGAAGAGGAAATCATCAACTTTTTTGCAATGTCTCCTCAGATGAACTTGAACTTCGTCTTTCCAGCATTCAGGAAGAGTATTGTTAAAACAGAAAATGTTCTTATATTGCTGATGGACATAGATAGAAATCATACAGAGCAAAAGAGAAACTGGCAGGTGTTTCAAAAATAAACCGAGCAGTTGCAGTTCCAGACTTTGTTTTTGGGTAAATTGCTGGATGTGATATGTGGGTGAAATGTGTTTCACCTCACAGCCGTAAAGAGCACATTGGCTGACATCCCCTGGTGTAACCCTGTCTCCCTGGCAACGGCTCAAGCTGACCTTGCTTAATTTGTACCGTAACAGCCGACGGTCGCACCGAGCTCAGAAACGTGCACCAGGTGAAATGAAAATAACTCTGCTCACAGAGCTAACAGACCTGCCTCTGTGTCTCCCCAGGCAGCCAGCAGGAGAGAGAAACCTCAAAGTGTGGCTGACTAATGCGAAACAGTGAAAAGAGCATCACTGGAGAACATTGCTGCTTTCGTCAAACGTTAAAATGGCTCTCTTCTTTAATAGAAGGCCAAAGACAACAGAGGTGAACGGACAAATGCACGTTTAATTTCTACATGATCAGTAAGGACGACTGTTCAGCCCTTTGATGAGTTGCAGCATCATTAAAAGACCATTAATGTCCCCTATATCTAGCTATTGATCACAGACAGTGGCACCCAAAGGTTTCTAATTACAAGCTGAACCCATGATGCTGTTTTTTTCAATCTTTGTCAGTTGTGAGGGATCCTTATTGGTATTTACTCGCTCATTGTCTGCTTATTATCGTGCGATCTGTTCATTCCTTTTCATTGACCTCACTCTTACACTACTATTCAAAAGTTTGGTGTCACTTAAAAATGTCCTTATTTTTTAAAGAAAAGCAGTTTTTTTCAATGAAGATCACATTAAATGAATGATAAATCCAGTGTAGACATTGATAGGATAAGATAAGATAAAATAAACTTTTATTGATCCCACAGTGGGGAACGTTCACCGTTACAGCAGCTCCAAGGAGAAAAAAATAGTATAAAGGCAGTACAGAATAAATAGAAACACACAGTGCAAAAACGCAGAGAACATTATATACACAGAAGATTTTTTTATTTTTTTAGAAGACTATTCTAAAGGTTGAAACAGTTATTGCACATAAATGGTCTGCATATGTGAGGGACAAAGTGCAGCAGTAACAGAGGTAGACCAGTTATACGGCGGCATTGTAAAGTCTGACTGATGTTGGGATAAACAACCTGCGGAAACATTCCTTCTTACATTTAGGGTGAACCAGTCTGTTGCTGAAGGAGCTTCTTAAGGAGTTCACAGTCTGATGCAGAGGATGGGAGGAGTTTCTGATGATAGAAGACAGTTTATCCAGAGCCCTCCTCTCTCCCACCACCTCCATGGAGTCCAGGGATCAGCCACAGACTGAGCTGCTCTTTTAATCAGTCTGTTAATGTGGTAAATGACTATTGTAGCTGGAAACAGCAGATTTTTAATGGAATATCTCCATAGGGGTACAGAGGAACATTTCCAGCAACCATCACTCCTGTGTTCTAATGTTTAAAGGCTCATTGATGATTAGAAAACCCTTGCACAGTTATGTTAGAACATGAATGAAAGTGGGAGTTTTCATGGAAAGAAAATGGAATTGTCTGGATGACCCCAAACTTTTGAACAGTGGTGTCTGTGTGTCGGAACTAAAGGTGTTTTTAATGCTTTTACAGTCCAGAGTGCAGAACTTTTCACATAACACTCATTCAGCCTATCAGCACCAGGTAAATCAGTGTATTTAGCCGTATACCAGAAGTGTAAACCAAAGGTCTGTTGTACTAGCGATACATTTTACCCTGAGGAGGTGAACGGAGATGGAGCAGACTGCAGCTCCTAGGAGTATGATGGAGTCTGTGGCAGAAAAACCCAGGAAGCACCCAACAAAATCCCCTAAAGAAACACTGCACTCAGAGAAGAATTACATGCAATGATGTAAAACTGTGGGCATCAACTCGGTCTAAAACATGGACTTAGCCACCATAACCAAAGTCTTTACAGGCGAGTTTGGTCACTCAGAATCCATCCTTGTAACACCCTTGTGTGGTCATTTCCAGGACATAAAAAATGCATGTACAGAATCAATCAGTCAGATCAGATGAAAAACACCTGGAAAGTTTGGTGACTGCAATGCAAAGTGTTTTTGCCCACAGATTATACTTAAACTACAAATGTGTACAGTTTCACAACGCCATGACGGAGTCAATGCATCATGACTGGTGGGATGTTTCCTAGTTTAACTGTTATAAAGTAGATCTTTGGCACTGCAGAATTCTCCCATAGACTAACATTCAGGACTCTCAGTGATGAGTCTCTCCATTCTAAGGTCAATGCATAAGTCAAGCATTGGTTTGTGGATGAGGGATTTGAAGCCTTCTTGGTCTTTTGAAATTGAACTTGATAGGAAAGGGTGAAACTGACTGACTGCTAATTTATGTTTTCCACGTGTGTGTGAATTTGAAATCAGACACCAGATGCACACGATTCTATCCAAACTACTAAAGATATGCGTCGGTCTACTATACGCTGTATTTCCCCCCATATCGGCACTAAAAACCACCCTGGACTCCTGTGGATGTTTCTAAATAGTTTTCTGTAACTTTCTACAGAATGCAGCAGCTGGTTACAGATTGTGCGGTAGCTCTGTGTCGGTGTGATTATTCCTGATGTGTGACCGGAGAGCCCTGCAGAGTCTGCTGAGCTTAGCGGAGCGAACCGTGGGCACAGCGCTCACCACCCTCCAAGACATCCACACTGGAGGGAGCATGATCAGGGTAAACAGGATAACGGAAGAACCTCACCACCTCACCAACGGAGTGTATGAGAGGTTCAGGAGGAGCTTCTTCACTCATTCACTCTGAGCTCAGGTCGGAATCCAAATCACAGCACCTCATCTGAAAGCTGCAGCACTCTGGATCAATGTAAGTATGAGTTTACCATAAAGATATAGAAACACATCTGAACAATCTCCTATGAATAATGCAACACACACACTGCACAACGTACACGGCACTTCAGGTTCACCGTCTCTTTACACCTCATTATTTATGACTTGTTTCAATTTTTAAGGAATGATTTTCATCATGTCTTGTGTTATTGCACAGCTTTGTGACTGTGCATGTCGCTGCCTCTACAGCATGAGCAAATAAAATAAAAGCTCTTGAATCTAAATGGGACTATAATTTACAAAATGAGCACCACGCTGTATTGAAGAAGACTTAAAACCAGCGACTGAGACCATAAAGTCATTAGGAAAATGTTTACTGAGGTTATAAATCAAATGAAAAGTGGGATCCTTTTCTCCACAATCAGACTTCTAATAAAACAGGCCAAAGTTATGAATAATAATCTAAAAATATATAACAGATAAAAAAAAACATTTTTACAAATGATTGTTTGTCTTTTTACAATGTCAAACTGGAAAATTACACTACTTTTTACAGTTGTACATCATCAACAAAAAATAAATAAATAAAAGATGCCTATATTTCCACAGATATTTGCTGTTAGTTGAAAATAAATGATGTACATAAAGGACTGAAAAATGGTAAATAATTATTTAATCTGCTGTGTCATTATCTAGAAAAATCACAGAAAAAGGGTTTTATTTTATGTTGACAGTAAAAAAAGAAAGAAAAATACATTTTAAAAATGCCAAAATTGTTAAAAAAATGTAAATGATTTTGTCTACAATAAAATAAAAATGTTAATTATTTTTAGATGTTTACTGTTATTTAAAATTATGCATATTAAATATTGAGAAATTATAAATTATGAAATTAAAATTCAGGAATTTAACAGATTTTTACTGTTTTGTTAAATTTCAGATGGTAACTACTGAAATCACAGGAAAAAAAATCATTGATTTTTAAATTAACCATAAAAAACAGGCCAAAAATATGAATAATGTCCACATTAAAAATTTATATTTTATAAATAACAATTAGATTACATTTTGCATATACATAATGACGTCACCATGTGATTCACATGGTGACGTCATTAAGTGTTCTATATGTAATGACGTCACATGGGACGTCATTATAAAGCTGAGAGAGTATGGAAATGAGTCCCCGATTCCCAGAGGCCACCCCGGCCAACATGGTACACATGCACCGTTGTGAACGGTTGGGGTGTGGCTGGCATCCTCCCAAACCAACCCCTGGGACGCAATGTTGCTGTGTGATAATTTCATCAAAACTGTGATGATGTCACAATATTGATGATGTCACACAACTGTGATGATGTTGCAGTGTTGATAATGATGTCTCACAGCTGTGATGAAGTCACAGCACTATGATGATGTCATCACAATTGTGTGACATCAAAAATAATTTCAAAAACACTAAGTCATCACAATTGTGGTGACATCATCAATATTGTCACATCACATGGTGTCGTCATTAAGTGTTCTATATTTAATGACGTCACATGGGACGTCAGCTGAGAGAAAGTCTAGAAATGACCCCCCGATTGCCAGAGACGAACTGCCAACATGGTACCCAGCCATAGAGCAAGCCCGAGCCGCGGCTACCGGCATCCACGCAGAGGCCACCGTCAGCGTAAGCGTGGCAGGAGGGGCCGCAACCCCTACCTGACCACCAGGCTGGGCCTCTTTGTGTGCCGGGAAGTAGCGCAGGCAGCATGCTCTGCTGTTTGCATATACCTGGTCAGGGGAGCTTTTTCATGGCTGCGGGCCAAACTGGGCTACTAGGGCCGGGAAATATAAAATAAAGCACGTTTTAGCATCAAAACCACGCTTGACTTATTTCAGTGCATGTAAATGATCATGAATGCATGTGCTGACGTGTCCTTTTTTATCAGCTGGCCGGTCTGACAGATCTGTCAAAATGTGTCAGATAGGTATGTGAGAGGGTGTAGGGCCCCTCGTCCCGGTTCATGGAGCAGCTCGCCCGCTTCCTGATCTCGATGGCCTCCTTGAACCATCGTTTAAGTTTGTTGGTCTCCGATGTTAAAATCCTCCCCCTGTCCCAGTCCATGATGTGATTATTTTTTTTGCAGTGATCCCTGATGGCTGATTTTTTGTTTTCCTGTTCGTTTATTTCTTTTTGTGTTTTTGTGAGTCGTCCAGTTGTTTCCTTTTCGCATTCTGTCTGGTGTTCTTTTCGTCTTGTGTTGAATGATCTGTGTAGCCAGGTGTAAAAAACACACACAGTTATTTGAGTACAATCACAGAAGAGAGACTGTTTATTTTCTTTATCTTTATTTGTTTTGCATCGGTAAAGTGTTAGATGTCCTATTGCATTTGAATGCACCGCTCAGCTCACGTGGTCCCACGTGGGGTACCTAGCCCTCAGCAGCCAATCAGAGGCTACGCAGGCCACGCTCAGCCTGTCGGCTCAAATGCGAAGTGCAGGCGCGCTGCTCTTCCGGTTCCTTCTGATCTCAGCCAGAGAAACGAGGGCAGCTGCATGCTAAGAGGAAGAGAAAACCAGGAGAAAACCTCGGAGTTTACCTGTGAAAAGGAAAAAAACAGTTGGAGCACTTACCCACTGGAGGTCCGGAGCCAAGTGACTGAACGAAGGAGAGAGTTACGTCGGTGAGACGAGTCAATTATCCGGCGGAGAAAAAAACCTTGTTGACGCTTACCGTCGTCTATGCTAATGCTAGCTCTGTGCCTAACAGGCTAACCACTTGCCTTTCACCCAGAGAGCCGCGGCAAGGTCCGACATCGGCGTGCTCCGCCTTGATACACAGAGAGCAACGGTGAGAAATGTGCCTTTTTAGCTGCTCTGGTGCTATTTTCCTCTTGTTTTCGCGGGTGTTGAAAGAAGGTAGCAGTGATATTACGGTTATGAGAGTGAACTGAAGTGAATAATGGTGCAATACTTCTGGACATATGCACATTGTGTTTATTATTTTATACGGATGTTATGTAATTAAAGGGGAAGTGTTTTATTTTCCTAATGCCAATTTAAAGGGAAGAGAGAGTAATTTGGTATGTTGTGATGAATGTAAAACAATATGTTATTTTGTACTATATGATTTATTGAAAACATTTATGTTATTTCAGCTGAGTTTAGAGTAACTAGAGGGTAATTTTTGGTGCAGTTCTCTCACATGAATAGGCCTATAGTGTAAGAGTAGTTTAAGCACACTTCTTTAATACCTCTGTGTCTAACTCAAGATGTGTACTGTTATGTTTTTTGCACATGGTTCTGATATGGTTATGATTAATGATATTTTGAATGTTAATGGTTACTTACCATAAGTATTATTGAAACACTGTTCGTATGAACAGGTAAATGTGTGAGCACTTTCATGTTTAGTCCTCATAAATGATACTCTTAAGACTGAACGTTGTACAACTGAGACAGAGATTTAAGATTTGAATAGCAATGAAGATTCATGTCAGAATTAGATGTAATGGTGTGCGTCTTTTGACATTTGATATCCCTGATGATGCATCTGAGAAAAGACGGTGTTGGATGTAAATTGTGTGACCTGTCTACAGGTCAGGTTTTTTGGAGGACTGAAGAGTCTGAGGTTCAGGACAAACTTCCTGCTGTAACAGATGGCGAGCCAACCACCCTGAAGAAAGATCAGCACCGAGAAGATATCCACGTACCCACTCATTCACACACACATTATACATTTACATTACACTACAAAGACCTCTGGAATCAGGTGAACTTGCAATAATCCTACAACAGGAAAACCTGCAACAACTCCTATTTTACTTAAGGGCCCCAACGGACAATTTTTTGTTTCAAGTGTGCACACTGGGTTTTTCTTATTGTCTTACTGTTTGTGTTATTATTTTGTATTCTGTACAAATCAGACAAATTGTTTTATCCACTGTTTAAAATTATACGAGTGGCTACTCAACTATTACCCCTGCGATTGCCTCATTATTGTTGCTTAGTACAGTGGCTCCTCCCGAATGTAGTGTCTTCTGATTCTGGTCCAGGTATTATAAATAGTCCAAGTAATTATTACACTGTAATTCACTTTTATATCCCTAAAGTTGGTTACAGAAGTGGCGAGCCAGCCAGGAGCCATTTGATTTGAGCATCAGTATTGAGGTAATGACCAGTATGGATTTCATACAAAAGTCTGGTGTCATAATTCCAAACGCAGTTATTGTCAGTGGGATAACGCAGGTGGCTGAACAAGATGAACAAGTGCTTTCTAAAACAGTATGGTAAAATTGAGAGAATCCTTTTGGTTGATGATTCACAGTCCGAGTTCTTTCAAAACCTGATCGTTGAATATTCTAACGGTTCAGCCTTAGAAGGTTTAGAACCTCACTTACCGCTCAGCTCACATGGTCCCACCTAGCTCTCAGCAGCCAATCAGAGGCTACGCAGGCCACGCTCAGCCTGTCGGCTCAGAGGCGAAGTGCAGGCGCGCTGCTCTTCCGGTTCCTTCTGATCTGATAAAGTTGGTTACATCTGCCTGTTTCTCTGATGTATGTTTTCTCGCAAGATTTGCACGGAATTTCATAAATGATGTTGCATTTCTTGTCCGGTTCTATTTTGTCTTTGGGATGGACTAATAGCAGCCGGAGTTTTGTATGTGGTTTTACTGCTGTGTTGATGTTGTGTTTTTTCATTATGCGCTGTATGGGCTCTGTTATCCCATGGATATATGGGATGGTGATTATGTCTTTATTGTTGTTGTCTGGTTGTTGTGTGCGTTTTGTTTGTGTTTCCTTTTGGGTTTTTTTTACTTTGTTTTTAACTTGTTGTTTTCCTTTGTTTATGGCCCATGTCGGGTATTGGCAGAGTACGAGTGCGTTCTTGATGTGTTTTTCCTCTTCCTGTCTGTCTTTATCATCTGTTATGATGCTGGTCCGTTTATAAAGTGTTCTAACTACTGATAGTTTGTGAGCTGTGGATGTTCTGATGTCCAGAGGAGGTACTGGTCTGTGTGTGTAGGTTTCCTGTAAACTGTGGTCTTAATGCTGCCGTCTTCTCTGTGGTGTATGTTTAAGTCTAAAAATGAAATGGTCCGGTTTATTTCTTCTTCGTGCGTGAATTGTATATTTCCTGTGTCGTCCATGTTATTCAGATGATCGGTAAGTTCTTGTGTGTGTCCAGATTTTATTATTTCCAGGATGTCATCAACATATTGTTTCCAGAGTGTGGGTCTGCAGTGTGTGGGTGATGTGTGGATGGCTTTGGTTTCTAGGTTCTCCATGAAAAAGTTGCTCAGTATTGCAGATAGTGGATCTCCCATTGCAAAACCTTGTTTTTGACTGTAAATAATTCATTGAACTGAAAATAGGTAGATTTGGCAACGAACCGGAGTAATGTGATAATGTCATGTGTAATGTGTTGACGTCACAGTGTCCTTCTTAAGTCGTTCCTGTACTATGTGTAATGTGTTGACGTCATATTACACATCGTACAAGAGCGACTTAAGAAGGATTAATTTCAAGTCATTATTTGGGTCATTTTGGAGAATTTTTAGTCCAGCCTCTCTAGACTTTTCCTCTCTGCTCATCATCTGTAGAAAGATGTTCCACCATGCTGGATGGATCTCCAACTACTAGATCCTCTGTTCACTGTTTTTAAGCCATGCTGCACTTTACTCTCAGTGTAACTGTCCAAAACAACTAAATAATTGTCCAAACTGACCCAAAAGATTGTCCAGAAGAACCCCAAAAATTGCCTAAAATAACTGTAACATAACACTTAAACATAACATAAAACTTGTCCAGAGTAATATAAAATTGTGCAACATAACTCGAAAGCATCTGTTTCAGCCTTTTCCTGTGCAGCGACTGAGCAGCGACCACATTCCTGTACGTCCACGTGTGCATATGGGGCAATTAGCACGTGTGAAACCGTCCTGCGGCATTAACCCGGGTGAACCCGCCGAGCCGGAGCTAAAACAAGACGACAACTGTGTGTGACAGGGTTACACATGCATGTGCTGGCAGTTCACCCGTCCAAATCCAAGGCTTTAAACGTTTTCATCTCATCATGCATGCACCACCGAGGGAACGTGTGTTTTCAGCTTTCTACAGATTCATTCATTCAAAAATCCAATTTTCCATGAGAATAAAATAAAGTGAATATTCTCTGAGATTAAAGTCTTTAATTAATACTGGAGAAAAATCAAACATTCTCTGAAATAAAAATAATACATTTCCGAGAAAAAAAACTTGCGTATTTTCCAACATTAAAGTTGAAGAGATCCCTACACGCTTTACAATCCAAGAGGGGGCCGTCGTGGTAAACTGGTAATAGTGGCCCAGTGTTTGTGGTTATTTTGCTGAAACAAAAATCATATACAAAATTTTCTTTTAAGGTCTTTTTTCAGAATATAACTGAAAATCTGCATTTTTTCATTTAAAAAAAAAAAAAAAAAAACAGCCAAAAGGGGACCATCAGCCCTGCCTGACATCTACATATCAAAGAGTGGCCCTCCATAGCCTTCAGTGGAGCTGTAGGTGTTAACACAACAGTTCAGCCTGACCGACATCTACACATCAAAGAGGGGCCTCCATTGCAGGCTCTGGAGGGCCCCTCTTTCATACGTAGATGTCAGTCAGGGCTGCGATGGAACTGTCTGTGTTACACAAATAAATTGGTATTAAGTCTAAGTGTAACTTTAAAGTTTTAAATGTTTAAACACTTCACCAAATATTGTGAAAGTCATTTGACTTAGTTTTTCTTACAAATCCTTGATTTGTTTGGCTTGGTTGCTTGGTTGCATCCATTAAAATCATGCACTTATCAATAGCTGTGACATCAGAAACAATTACTTAATTTTTTTTATATGTGTGCCTCCATGTCACAAATATTTAGAAATACAGTTGAAATCTTTGTAAAGTAATATTTTTGAATGTTTGTCACACTTCCTGACAACAAACATGTCTTTGTTTTTCATTTTATATTAGGGGTTCTCACATTTTGCTGTGCTAGTATGAAACAACTATGAAATGAGATAAGTGTGAATTTCAAATTGGACCTTTGTATTGCCTCTTTATTATTTCACTTTTGAAGGTAAAACCTTTCATTTGAGGCTCGGATTTAAAAACCTCTGCAACTACAGTTTATTGTGGTCTAATGAACATCTTTTCAGCATTCATTTCAGAGTAAATAATTATTAGAACAATGTCACAATAAAAGTTGTAAATGATTCTTTCTCTAATCAGGACTATATTGTAAATACTGAAATGATCTATCTATGTATAAACACTGGGGTGTTAATGTCGCTCTGTGCTATCTAAAAGGGCCCTCGTGTCGTTATGGACTATCTAAAAGAGGATCCCTATCATTCTGTACCACCAAAGTGTGGACCTTATTCTCTGTCAGCAATAAAATCAATCAATTTTGTGAATAAGTTTCCACTTTAATTGAAAATAGATTAATTGAGGGAACTATGATATTATGTAGCATTACACTCACCTTCCTGCAGTAAGTAATTGAAAATAATTTTAAACATTGCATCTACCTGTAGATTGTGTTCAAAACAAACTGAATGAGGCTTATTTCATTTAAAATGTTAAACAGAAAAAAGTAGAAAACTACATTCAGTCTTGATGACTGGTGCAGAACAAATGCTGACAGTGACTCTACTATTGGCAGCAATGACAGTTTTGGGAGGTGGTGACCAAATCCTGTGCTGATGTGACTGAGATATTTGGTTGCACCGGTGCTACTATTCAGAAACTTACTTTGGAGCCCTGATCCCAGATGTGTGCACCTGAACATTCCTATAATATGTTTGCTTCTCTTCATTGTGAATGGTGAATTAGCACATACAGACCAGACCTCGACACATGAAGAGTGAAATATCAATTGAAGTGAACTTGGAATGGAATGACAATGACCTGGTTGACAGAGAATCTGCACACACGTGTACAATTCATCCAGCAGATTTACAAGCAGTGAAAAAAACCTTGCAAACAAAATTGAGACAGAAAGGAAATAATCATTTCAAATGAGTTGTTGTCCAACAAGTATTTAATGCTTTTTTCCTTTTGTAATGACATTTGCTGCTATGTGTGTCTGCTAAAGGTAACAAATCATTTTTGAGATGCAAAAACCCTTGAAAATTCCCTACATTTAACTAATGTAGTACAACGAGATTGCATTGTTTGCTTCACAGATCAAAACCTCATGCTTTTCTTTACAATTTCGTACTGGTGGATCCTGATGGTGGTAAAAATATGAATGTGAGGATTTCCTTTCCGTCAGAGGTGCGATTTTGATACTAATGTTCATAATGTGGTAACAGACATTTTGGAATAAGTCAAAACGTCACCTGTTTTTTAATGCCTTTTTGATTACAACAACTCCAGCTCTATACTAATATGCTTGTGTGGACAGAGGTAAAGCTGATGTTCCTGAAGGTTGATGCCCAACCCCCACACACAATTTACATTTCTATGTTGAGGTGCTACTGGAGACACTCTGCCATGGCAAAGGAGACAAACAGGTTTTTGCTGTAGCACAGCTCAACAGGCTGACTTACATTCAGATCAATGTACCTTGTAGTTATGCATGAATAAATTCTATCAGTTTCAGAAGTTTTATTCACTTTGCAAATCGTGATAATCCAGGTATTCACAGAAAACTGAACCATTTAAGTCAAATAAATAAATAATTCTAGTTTCACTCAACAAATGTGCCAGAAATTTCATGTCAGTACAACCTCTTGTCATGTGTTGTTGTTGTTTTGTTTTGTTTTTAAACCTAGAAGTATGAGTGTACTTTAAACACTTTAAAGTAGATTTTTCCTGTTTCTGAATATGTTGAGCCTGTCTTTTTCATTATAGCATGAACTGTCATTTGTTACCTTTAACAGCAGCGGAGAATTACATCAGCCTACTACCAGTGAAAAACTGCTCTGTCGATGCAGGAGTTTTTAACTTCCAAAGGCATGGAAGGCCTCATGAAAATCATCAGCTAAAACACACCTTGACCCGTACTTCAGAATCCATTGCTGAGTGATAACTTACTGTAAGGCTCAGGTTAAACAAGCCAGATTCAGACTTCTCATCTGTTCTAGATAAATCTCTTTACAAGACACAGCAATGACAAAAAAAATCCCTACAAATGGTCCCATCATTCCTTAATTCACAGATCAAGTGTGGGTGTTTTTTGGTTTTAGTTTTATTCCTACTTTCTACAGAAATGCAGAGCAAGACATTCCTTTACAAAAACAAAGTGGATCAATATTTGTTGGACAACAACTTCTCTACAAAGCTAGATTCCTTTTCTGTCACAGCTCTGTTGTGTGTTGTCCAGTCCTTTTACATCTGCTGGACGAACTGAGCAGACATGTGTGTAGATTGTCCTTCAGTCAAGCCCCTGTGTTGCTAGCCCAATTCACATCAATTGAACTCTTCGTGTGTCTACGTCTGGTCTGGCTCCACTGATTCACCATTCATGGGCGGGTGGATCAAACAGGCTGCTGTGATATGGGATTATCAAACGAGCAGCTATTAACACCATGGGTGAAGTCAATGAGAGGAAACAGGCAGCTGTAACTGCAACTCCACATCGCTGTCTGTAAACAGTGGTATTTTTCCTCAAGCTGACATCAGCCATGATGCTAACAGCTATTATGCAACAGACAACCACTTGTCCACTCTGAGACAAGGTAAATGTGGATTCTCCTTCATTGTTTTGCCTATCCAATTCACATCAACTGAAACCCTATAACCCTTCATGCATCTCCATCTGGTCTAGCTGCACTGATTCACCATTCAAATCATGGCGACTAACGATCTTTTTCCAAAGACCCAGTCACTGTTCAGATCACTGTGCAGGGTTATATATATATACTGGTCTCCTCACAGAAGTTTCAACTTGTCTTTTCTGTTTTGGGGAGCGACAGGTTTAAAGGACAGAAAGCATTTTCACGTGTTTTTACTTCATTGGAGAATCATCTACCTGAATATTTTATTTGTGCATCTTTCTATCAATATATAAAGATATAATAGTTGTATAGGTAAGTATATTGAAGAGGTACTGCCCTACCATCCTTCAAGTTTTTTTCTTCCTTCAAGCAAAGAAAATGTAAGGTAAGTTGCAGTTCTTTAATTTTCTAAAACCTCTATGTAAATGCTAACAATTTAAAAATGACTTTTTTTCCACTTACAATATAAACAAATTTATTTATTTAATGTAAGTTATTGTATTAATAAACCTAAATAGATGTTGTTTCAATGGTCTTCTTTTTTCAACATATGGAGTGTATTGCACATAAAATATTATTTCATATTTGACAGGAAAATGAGACCCAGAAGAGTTTGTCCTGAAAAGGAAGCTTTGCACTTCATTGCTTCTGGGCAAGATAAAGGCTTGTTTCAGAAAAAAATCATCAATCAGGAGAAAGGTATGGCTGCACATAAAATTCTGTTGTCAATATTGTATGTCTGTTGAAATTGTAATTAATATTCAGTTTAGCACCTAATGTATTTTAATGCAGGAAATTGTGTATTAGAATTATTTGTTCTAGTTATGAAAATGTACCTTCCCAATTTGCCATGTAAGCAGCCTTAAAGTAGTTTAGGCAGATGCAAAATGGGAATTTACTTATTTGCTTTCTTATTTGAAGTTAGATGGGAGGATCTGTTCCACTTAACAAAACACTTGAGAAACAGAATCCCATTATCCATCATGCTAAACTAAATGGGTGTTGTGTCTTATTTAATATTTATGTCTAAATATGTAGGTAGCATTGATATTCTCATAGAACTCACAGCAAGAAAAACCTGAGAAGTTTTGCTGCACTATTATGAAAATGCAGATACTGTAATTCTTCTGCCTCATAGTTAATCTAAATATTTACAGTGACAGGTTTCAAAGTATTGTTGACAGTGTCACTGCTGAGCTGTTTTCTGTTGGGTGTGCCTGGTATGCAGCAACACATGAGCATTTACGAAACTTATATCACACTATTAATGTATTCTTATTTATTTTCTATTAATCAGGTTATGGAGTGTTTGCCACTAAAAACATTGAGCAAGGAGA
Source organism: Amphiprion ocellaris (assembly GCF_022539595.1). Classification (NCBI taxonomy): domain Eukaryota; kingdom Metazoa; phylum Chordata; class Actinopteri; family Pomacentridae; genus Amphiprion; species Amphiprion ocellaris. The sequence continues at coordinate 31,520,708 of NC_072784.1, forward strand.
ATTCCTGCTGGAGTATGTTGGAAGACACATCACTGGATCTGAAGGAGAGGCACTGAGCTGACGATGCAGCATTTCTGTACTTCTACTGTTTTCAGGGACAATCTTTCTGGTAAGATTAAATAAATGGATGGCCTAACTAAATAATTGCAGTATTTTGTTAAATGTTTTAAAACTGGAAAAAAATCTTTCATCATACAGTGTCGATGGCAGTAAAGACACAGCAAGACTTGGAAGATTCATAAATGATCACATCAAGCCAAACAGCAACATTAAAATAGTACATATGTCTTTGAATTGTTTCCTCATAATACCTTTACTCATATCATTTGTGCAACCTCAGATAAATGTAACAGTATTTGATGTAATAGAAAATGTATTGTTTGTGTATGTGACCCAAAGATATTGGATGAGCAGAAAAGGCCGCATCTGTGTGCATTTTCAAAGTCAAATATCAGTGCAGGAGAAGAAATTGTGTATGACTGCAGAGACCCTGACTGCCCATGGAGACAGGTATTTCTATTCCTATATTTTTGCCATTCCATCATTTAATTGAGCATGTCTCTAATCCTCACCAAAAATCATTCTTCAAAATTCTGAAAAACATTGTCAGTGATATAGTAAAACATACTTTCAATCACTGACATCATCTTGTTGATGTAATTTGTTTCAGAAAACCATTACCTCCTCATGCAGGGAGCTCCAGGAAAAGGCGGTAAATCAAAGACCGTATGTTTCTTTTTTCTTTTTGCATGCTTTACAAAATTTTAAATGATGACAATGCCTAATGGTTGTTTTTCTGTATTTTCAAGGAATCCCGCTGGAAGAGTTCATTAGAAAACCTTGAATCTCAGCCTGGCGTTACGAAAATTGGGCAACTTGTTTTTAACAGCAACAAAGGCTGCAAATGGATGCAATGCTGCTGAAATTTTCCCAGGAGGGCTACGAAGTTGCAGTGAAAAGAGTTGCAAAGCATATTTCTGAAAATGAGATTAAAATGGCACATGTCCTATGTTCAGAAAAGTTAAAACCAGAACATCTTTTACAACCAATTGCAGTGTTGGAAGATAGTTACTTTGCCTATTTTGTCTCCCCTCTTTGCGAATACAGTCTGGTGGAGGTAATTGAAAACAAGAACTTTCGTGAGAGAGAAAGTTTGACTGAGGCTCGAAGACTGGGGATCTGCCAGGAGCTACTGCAAGGACTACATTAAGTCCATTCACGCGGGATTTTGCACAGAGACCTGAAGCCTGAAAACATTTTGTTTGGTAAAAAAAATGAATAAATTGTTTAGTCATAGCCATAAATATCTGGTAGAATGTGTTTATTATCCAATTTTTCATTAGACATGATAGTAAAGATGATGTTATTTTGTGGATATTGCATTAAGCAGTACATGTCTAAGGATCATTTTCAATATTCTACAGATATCAGCAACAAACTGTTTATCGCAGATTTTGGAGCAAGCAGGAAACTGGATTTGGCACAATCAGCATTGCTGTCTCAAATGGCTGGATCTTTTTCTTGGTCAAGTTATGAGGATGTTGGAGGCATGCAATGCAAGTACAAGAAAGAGTCAGATATCCAGGTAAGTTCATGATGGAAATGTCGCTTCAATGGGCATGATGACTGCTATGAATTTACATTTCTTTAAAATATGTGAAATGTGGAGCTGAAAATGCATAAACTAGTTCTGCTGTATGGTGAATTGTCTCACATGTCAGTATTCAAATCAGTTGACATAAACCCAACTGTATTTTATAAGTAATATTGTAATCATTGTAATATTATAAATATTATTATATATATATTTTTTTTTAAATAATTACAATCTATGCAGTTTAGAAGGGTGACTATGACTGGACATTGTTTCAAATGAATCTCCTGTATTGCAGGTAGCAGGGTGCCTGGTGCATTACATACTGACTGATGGACAGCACCCCTATCAAACAACTACACCCTACTCCAAGGATCCATTGGGATTATCTCAAAATGTCAGAACGGGTAACTTTACTCTTCAGTGCGAAGAAAAGCATCAAGGTATCATTGGCAGAATGCTGTGTAAATCGACAGAAGCACGCCCTACCATTGAAGAATGCCTTCAAGCCGTCGCAAGTATGTGCCCAGACAGACACTTCTGACTTTGTCACCTCACAAATTAAACATATCATAAAAATAATATATGTATATGCTGTAGTTAATATTGCAAGATTGTATGTATAGGGTGAATGTCATCCTTAATTGATTGAATCTGGTAAATGTTCTGTTATGTTTTCACAGGTTTCATACACCAAGCTGATCACAAGGGAGCCACAAACAACAGTAATAACAATGGAAATAAAGTAAGCATTTAATTATCTATTTGGACATTTTGTAAGAAGTTATAAACATCATCATAAAATTTATAACATAATTTAATATGTTGATTTTTGCACTGTTATTATTTTTACAGGACCAAACCCACATAGCCAACTGCTCTCCTCAAACATCAAATGAGATTGACATTCAACACAATGCTAACAGTGATCAGCCAGGAAGTTTCTGCGATGTAGTGATGGATTCATCTTCTCACACTGAAGACGATATATCTGTCATTGAAATGGTAATTATGGATTAATTTTTTTTTGGCCAGGGCTGGTAAATATTGATTCTAACTATGTGCTAAAACTATAACAAAAATGTTGTGAGATAATTTATAGCATTCATTTTCTTACTCTTTTTCTGTATTTCAGGAAATAGAACCACAGATCTCCCTTTCCCTTGATATGTCAGAGGAAGAAGATGATGATGATGATGATGAACCAGCAGAAGTGGATGATGAAGTAACCAAGAAAGTCATCAGAAAAAAAGCAGTTAAGACTGGGATGAAAAAGGATGAAAATGTCCTTGAATGCAGTTTGAAGGGTATCCAAGTCCTCAAACACCGCACACAAACATGTCTACGATAAGAAAAATTACTGCTTCTATTGTCAGAAGCCTTTCGGAAAAGTTACAAGACACCTGATGCGAAAACATCAAGATGAAGTTGACGTTGCAAAGGCACTTGCACACAAGCAAGGATCCACAATGCGCAGTCTTCTTCTGAGCAAAATAAGGAACGAGGGAAAATAAATAAATCTTTGATTTATTTTAGAATTTCAGCACGTTTTTTTTTGTGTGAAAGATGCTTAATTTAACCTCAAAGGTCAAACTTTTATCAAACCCCTTTCATTCCATTATTCAAACTTATGCTTTGCCCATAATTGCGTTTTTGTTGGCGTGTTGATCAAACACATACACGCCATGTTTGCTGCACACAAACACACTCTCCAGTGTGTTCTCCTCTCCAGGAAAACGCTGATGGTGCAGACTTGTAACCCATCCCCTCCCTTCCACAGCACACTTTTCCATCCCATGAATTATGTATCTGATTAATTAGGCTCGTCATTATAGTATATGGTCAGCTGGAAACTCCCCTCTGTTCTAGTTCAAACAGGAAATGGATGTTTTTTTTCCCCCTCTCCGCTCGCCTGCCGTCATTGTTGGCTGCGTGTTGTGGATGGGAGGGAGGGCCCTGGGTTTTGTTGTACCCCTCGGGATGCTGCATGGCATTGCACAGGGGAATACAATGAAATAACAAGATAACAAGATAAAAGCCTCGTGTTGGACTTCAAAGCCCGACGACTGCTCGAATAGAAGCGGAGTGAAACACAGTCTGCACCTTGGTGATTTCAAAGAACAAGCAGGCATTCATGGAAGGCAGCGGTTCGAGGAGGATACACGCACACACACGCACACACGCACACACACACGCACGCACGCACACACGCACACACAGGAAGTATTAACACAGATGTACACGTGATACTGTGAATACATAAACATCTCAGGATGCACCTCAAATCATGCAGCACTCGAAGTGGCTCAGATGTCTTTTGTACATTAATATGACACTTTAGCTGATCCTAACTGGAATGATCAAGCTGAGGGTTAGGGTTAGGGTTACCATATTAATCCAAGCCTCAGTGAGCTCCGATCTGCTGCCAATATAATAATAATAATACATTTTATTTGAAGCAGCCTTTCTCAGCACTAAAGGACATCGTACAGACATATATACACAAGGGCTGGACTTTAACGTATTCATTTCAATCAATTAATTACAAAAAAAATAACGTGTGGAAAAAAACGCATTCAATCACACCTTTCTCAGTTCCCTAATTTCTGTCATACTGGTAACACTGATGCACACTCCAGCCCAGGAGGTGGCACTAATGCACCTTAAGAAACTATGAAAGTTTGGTGAACAACGAAAGAAGACGAGATGCATTGAGCTTGTTGGGAGGAAAGTTTTCTTTAAAAAATCTTCCCGATTGATAAAAGCCTGGTTGTTGCAAATTGTGCAACAAACAGTTTTCTGATCACCTCAATGTAAAACATGTTGCTGTTAGCACCAGAGCTAACGTTAGCTCCGTCAGTCCTGGTACCGGCTAATGGTATATCCATCCCATAATAGACCACTTTCCAAGACACTGAAAGTGCTTGAGTTTACAAAAAGTCTTAAAATGTGTAATATAATCACTATAATGTCGCTTTGAGTTTGCAGTAATCTGTGAATGTAGCAGACAGATAAAAAATGCAGATAAATAGAAATGAAACAAATATTTTAGCTGTTTAAGTTCACGTATATGAATATTCATCTATTCAGTCATCAACCAACATTAATTTGGGTTGAAAAACTCTGTTTTTGAGTCAAACATTGATATTTTACAAAAATGCGATTGATTGCGATTAACTACAAAGCTTCAAATTAATTAGATTTTTTAAAATCATGTAACACCACTAATATATACACAGAATACACATTAACAAAGCGTAAAAACAATACGATGTTACCCTGTTCAGCACTAAAAACCTTTAAGGTGTAAATTTCCAGCAAACCCTCGTAATTCTTGGACACAGTAAGTGCCGTCTTTGCAATAAATTTGCGTATCACAGTGGAGACAGTTAAATGTGCACATGGAGGCTCGTGACAGGATGAAGGCGATACAGTGAAGCTCACACCTCTCACTCCCTGTCAGGTCCACACACACACACACACACACACACACACACACACACACACACACACACACACACACACACAGTTTACAAGCTTTAATTCACTGCTCTCACACCGTGGAGTAAAGGGAGGCTGCTGGGAGGCGGCTCTGCGTTGTGAATCCTTTGGCCTTTCATCGATCCAGGCCTTCAATAGTTCTGCATTGATTGTTCTGCTTTCCTTGTCCAGAGATCAGTCACGTACCTGTCCACTGACACCCTGCGGCCAGCAGCGTTCTTTATGCTGGCACAGCAGTGAGATTACACAGGCAAAGTTTAACAAGCCGGTCTGTTATGCTAATTGTGTCTCAGAGCAATAGCTTTTGAAATGCCTGAAGATTTAGGCGTCCTTAAGCTTTAAACTCGGTGAGACCATGAATGTGTGTGTGCGTGTGTGTGTGTGTGTGTGTGTGTGTGTGTGTGTGTGTCATCATCCTGGCTCGGCTGCAAACGCTGTCGAATGGCATTACTGTGATGTACAGTATCTGTGTGCTCCTGCATGTGTGTGTGTGTTTCCTGTAATCATCCTGTGTATGTTTGCGATGATGAATGAAGCGCTGGCTGTCTGGCGGATGCTGTTTAATCATGCAAATCAGCACCGGCGCTCTTCCCCTGCAAGGATATTGTGGCCAATGCTGGACAGCGAGCGAGGCCGACCTCCTCCTGACTGATTTACTTCGCTGTGAATGACACCACGGCTCTAACGGAAAGGAGGACAGGGAAGAGAAGCAAGAAATGAAAGACAGAAAACCTCAGGAGGAAACAGAGAAATATTAGAGAGAAGGCAGCACAATGCTGATCCATCATGTGGGTTCACTGGGTGTATATGTTCTGTGTTTTCAATCAATTCCTCCCGGTACAGAATGCTGCACTCAACTACTAGGAAGAAAATGCTTCCTAACTCTTCTGATTATTCTGCCAGAGATCATGCAGCTTATTGGCATGTGACATGACCATAATAACAAGCCTTAAAGGGGAATAATTATGCAGGTGGTAAGCAAAACAAGTCAGCAGAGTCAGGTTTATCCAGCGCTGCTGAGCTGTAGGACATTAGATCTGGAGGACTGGTGTCTGTTGGGGCACCTATGTGTCAGCTGGAAGTGTGTGGCTGCGTGTGTTTTGGAGGATGAAGTCAACGAGGACTGACGTTTGCACTGATGTGCACTGAAATAGAGAATTCAGAGCGGACTGACAAACACCTGACTCTCACCTCCAAACGAGGAGCAGGTCCACGCTGGGGTTCGGCACACATTTAGAGATGAACGGGTTCCAGAACTGGAGGACATTTCACGTCCCAGCCATCAAATTTCTAATAATCCATGTAGAAAATACTAAAACATGCAGTAGTTGTGTAAATGTTCTTGTCCTGAGACCAAATCTATAAAAACTAGGAGAAAAGAATATTTGAAAATATTTTTTAAAAAACCAAATAAGTCTGGAGTTCCCCTAAAATGCCATTTTTCTCTTGTCCCACCCCCTGATGACCAAACTGAATCTCTAAGTTCAAATGAAATTTAAATCTACTTTTTTGTTATTATTTTTTTCATTGATGTCTCTGTAAATGAGAGAACATTTTTTAAATCAACATAAAATTTTAAACAATAAATATACATGGAACATGTGTCCCACAACATGTTAGCATAACCTGTTGATATTTTTGTAGTTTTTTGTCTTGTTTTTGTCATTTTGTGTCTTGTGTCTGTCATTTTGGGGTTTTTTTTGTGGTTTCGTGTCCTGTTTTTGTCATTTTGTGCCTTGAATTTGTCATTTTCTGTCTCATTTTCTCCATTTTCTGTCTTGTTTTTGTCGTTTACGTCATCCAACAGTGTTCCTATAGAATGTGTAGAGCAAAGCTATGTCCTCTCTTCTATCTTCCATCTTTTCATCCCATTGTCAGCCTTGATTGAATGTCTCACTCTACCTCATATTATCAGGATCAGACTAATTCTTTGGACTGTTTTCCATCAGTCAGTTTGTCCTCTTGGTCAGCAGTAACAGCAGCTAAATATCTAGCTTCTACTGCTGAGAAAAAGATCACATTAGCATGGATTAGCAACCCTGTTACTGTGATTAGAGTAGGGTTAGCAAACAACACAGAAAACATGGAATAAAAATGCTGCCATTGATGTGGAAGCTGAGCCAATCAATACCTATTATTGATGAATATGGAGCAGAAAACTGTAAAAGAGAAGGTTTATTTTTCATCCTCCACTTCTGGAATGACCCATATTGTGAATACACAGTACACATGACATTTTGCTTGCTTTGGGTTTAAGGAAATAGCTCAGCAGCAGCCCCTCTTTTCTTGATTTCAGATAACACATTGACATTTGGTGGCTCTTTCTAAACCCAAACATTTGTGGTTAAAATCTTTCAATCTTTCATCCAGACGTGTCCAGAGATACAGTCTGAACCTGATGGTGAACTAATCAGAGGTGTTTCTGGAGGCGGTGAGCCATGATTTGATATTCTCCTTGATGACTTGTCTGATGCTTTTCTTTCAGGTTCAGCTGATTCTCACTGGACACGTCTCAGAATCAAAGGTAACGGCAAGAACAGAGCACAGAAAATGTAGACTTAAATCCAGTGAAGGGACTAATTCAATATGTGTCTAAATTATCTTTTCAGCTTCATCGTCAAATCTGATTTCTTTAAGATGATTTGTGCTGCACCTAAAACCATCTGAAGAGAGGTTGATCCATGAGAAGCGTAAACCTCAGCTGACTGAGCGCGTCACGGTGCAGCCTGCAAAAACGCTGTTTTTTCATTGCATCTGCCGTGCTTTATATCCCCCTGTTATTACTGCACACAGCCTTGTGAAAATAATGAGATCACATGAACTGTGTGAGTGCTGGACTGCTGGACAGCCTGTCTGAGCTCGGAGCAGGAGATGATTACTAAGCTGTTTGTTGCTGTCAGTTCCAAACACAAACCAGAGTGATGCAACCGTTGTAAAGATGCTCCAACGTGTCTGTTTGCACCTTAGTAAGGCGAAGTGCATCTGTAGTGTTAAATGTCTTCATGCATCACTGTCAGGAGAACACGAGACGACAGGCAAAGACTGACTGAACACACAAACAGATGTCATATAAAACATGTGGATGCTATTAATGATACTTGCTGGTATTACAGCCTTAGCTTGATAGACAAATACACCACCATTGAAAAGTTTGGGGTCAGTGTTTGAGCTAGAATGGTCATTTACCACATTAACAATGTCTACACTGGATTTATCATTCATTTAATGTTATCTTCATTGAAAAAAATTATTTTCTTTCAAAAATAAGGACATTTCTAAGTGACCCCAAACTTTTGAATGGTAGTGTGCATGAGTTAAAGTTGCTCTACGTTAATGATAGTTGCTCTACATTAAAATTACTCTATATTAGTTAAAGTTGTTCCATAGTAGTTAAATTCAGATTCTGAAAGATTTATTTGTCCCCAGGAGGCAATTAAAAAGGCACATAGAGCAGGCAAGGCAACAATGACGTCGAAAATTGAGTAGAAAACAAGAAATTAGAGATAAGTAACATAAATAAACAAACAGGGATAAATATATATACTAATGTATAACAAATCTGCACCCTCCTAGCTAGAAGAATAATCTTACAAAAATGGAAAGAAGCATTGCCACCCACACATGGAGGCTGGGTCAAAGAGGTCACGTACTATATTCAATTAGAGAAGATTCGCTACTCTACAAGGGGATCGATACAAAAATTCTATGATGTCTGGCAACCTTTTTAGACTTTTTTGGAAAATGTGAAGGCAGATGACATTTCTTAATGTGGTATAATTTATCTCTGTTTCTGTATTTGTATGTTTTGTTTATTTATTCTGTTTGTTTTTTTCTTGAGCACCTATGATTTATACACATCTGTGGAACTTCTGTCCTGAGCTATCTGGCTTTTGTGCAGTTGTTGCAGGGTGGGATGGGGAGGGGGATAAAAGAAAAAGAAATTAATGGAAAATAATTGTATGAATGTTATTTGTGTTATCCAAAATTTTAAAAAAGACCTTCAACAAATGTAGAACAAATAAAAAAATAATAATAAAAAATAGACTGAAAAGATGCAAAAAAAAGAAGAAAAATCAAAACTTAGTAACATATTAGTGCAAATACAGATGAACAATGTACACAGGTGCAAATTGGCAATGCGATAAGTTGCCCTATAATGTTTAAAGTTGCTCTAAATGAGTTAAAGTTGCTCCATATTAGTTAAAGGTGACCTTCACTAACGTTCAACAGTTTGGGGTCACCCAGACAATTCCATGTTTTCCATGAAAACTCCCACTTTTATCCATGTGCTAACATAACTGCACAAGGGTTTTCTAATCATCAATGAGCCTTTCAACACCATTAGCTAACACAATGTAGCATTAGAACACAGGAGTGATGGTTGCTGGAAATGTTCCTCTGTACCTCTATGGAGATATTCCATTAAAAATCAGCTGTTTCCAGCTAGAATAGTCATTTACCACATTGACAATGTCTACACTGGATTTATCATTCATTTTCCCATGAGCATACGCAGCGACAAACAGAGAGTAGACGTCTACTTTAGTCATTTTTAGCCGACTGCAGACCATATGTGCAGGAGAGTGAACATCTGCCACAGAACGGGGAGAACACGTACACAAGAACAACAGATCTGCAACCATACGTCCCCCAGAGAGAGCAGAAGAAGGTCATGCTGCACGTTCCCAACTCTTGTAAAACCAATAAACCCGGTAAATTAGCCAACAGCGTCACCTGAGACCAGGCGAGTAAGAAAATACCCGTCCGAAAAACAATATTTCACCCAATACGCCTCGCCTAAACAGGAATGAGCTCATTTTGGAGCCAAACTGAGTTTTGTTTGGACTGTAATGAATTCAAATCAGAGTAAAGCAGGTTTAATTTTCTTTTTATGGCTGGAATGTATTTGGTGATTTATTTTTCTGCGGTAGTCGCTCTGAAAGGACGACAAATCTGTTGGGAAAGGGAACCCACAATATTGAAATAGATTCTTTAATTGCTGCTCGTCGTTTGTCTGATAGCTTTCCCTCAGATCTGTAGTGATGATCTGTTTTATCCTAGGGAGGGATTTCATTTTCACTAAGACTTTGGTGCATTTTAGTGAAGTGCCATTCAGGAGCTTCTACACCAGATGTGACAAATATTCTTTATTGCATGGAGTTTCAGTACCAGCTTTTTTTCCCTTCATAAGTGGAACTAAACATAGCTGGAAGGCAGGAAATCAGTGCACAGGTATGAAAGGAAGTTCCTCGACTTTGGATGAATCACGCTTCCTTTACTCGTCTTTTGTTTACTGGATGTCATCTCCCCATTAACCTTTTCTCATCTACAAACCGAACACAGCGTCCTGTCCTTCGATGTCCCTCAAAGACCTGTTGGCTGATCCGAACAGAACGCAGATGTCAAACAAGAGGATCTTTTTTATTCACATCTATCAGCCTCTACATTGTTCTCCTTTGGTTTCTTCAGTAAATCTAATAAACTGGTAAAGATGGGAGTCTGTGATTTTAGAGAAAAAATGTTGAGATCTTGTTGAGTAGCATCGCAGGGTCCGTGTACAGATCTGGCAATTGGATTTTCCGTTCTGAAACGGGTATTGAAAAACCAAAAAAACGAGTGATTATTTGATTTTCGTTTTAAAAATCCAAAAATTAAAATTGGAATACAAGGCGTTTTTCCTTTTCATGATCAAAACGGGATATACGATTTTTTTTTAAATGCTTTGATTTTCGTTTTATATTTAGAATAACAAGAAAGTAAAATCAGTAAGAGAGAGAAACGAAAAAAGGTCCGTTTTTTCATTTTCTGAGACCGGAAGTGGTCATCAGGAAGTGTGGAGCCAAACAGAGTACGGTTCATAGACTGTACATACATTTTTTTCCCCGTTAGTTTTAATGGTCAAAATGAGAGATCAGGTGACCGATCCTAAAATAAATCAATATTGAATTTTTTATAGAGCGTTAAAGTTTTGCGAAGCCAGGGGGCGGGACTACTTGATTGACAGTCTGGTCTGGAATGATTGACAGGTCCTATGGAGGAGGAAGCAGAGACTCTGCTCTCCTCGTTTGGATTAGTTCTGATATAATAACTGTTGGTTTATTTATCAGTGCAGTAGCAGAACATTTTCCACAGACAGTTTTCCTGCCCGTTGGCTTGTTTTAACCAGTTTTCTGCCTTCAGCTGATTCTACCAGGAGACATTGAAAGGACTCTGATAGTTCGGTAAGTTAATGTTTACTTTCGTATCGGTGCCGCTTTTAATGCACTTTATATGCAGCTTTAGTGTCAGATATAATGTGTGCCATGCACTCCAGATGTTGGTGGAGTTTGTTTCAGTGTGTGTTGACCAGAGAAGAAAGTTAGCATAGTAAATATTAGCTTCAATGTTAGCGATGCTAACCGAGCTACCTCCTCAGTGTTCCTGTAATGTGGTTCATTAAGTTCATAAAACTGTGGCTGGTTGACATTAATGTAACGTTCAGGAAACTTAAATGTGATTAAAACAGTAACGTTAATGTTCTAGTTGTCAGTAATCAGCTTTAATTTGACACTAAAACAGACTGATAGTTTTAAATGACATCAGTTTCATTAATTTGTTGAAAATTATCTCATTTGTTGTTGTGATGTTGCTGCTGATTCATTAAAACCAGATGATCCGTGTTGAAGACACGTTTAGTTCTTGTATCAGAAGCACAAGAAGGAAAATGGAAGTTTAGTTCTGCTACGTCAAAGATTTCAGGAATAAAATAACTAAATGAGTCTTTATGCCTCAAACTTTATTTTACAATAATGAAATAACCACAGATAATAAAATATAAATAGCAGAGAAAACCTGAGAATAATTTCCTGAAAAGTCTGTGAAGGAAAAGCAGCTTTTTATCCTGAAAGATCAGAATCAGCTCCAACATCTGCATCTGACAGCATCAAGTCAACCAGAAAGAAAAGCAAAAAGAAAATGACTTCTTTCTGATCACATCTGTTCCGCTGCTCACAGGCTGCTGCTCACATTCCTCACATTTATTGTCCACTTTTATAAGTTCAGCAGACAGGTGCTCTGCTTTGGAGTGTGACGATGTCGTCGGTGATGTGGAGAATGAAGTTTCCGTTTCATCTACAGTGTGCTTTAGGGCAGCCGGGTCAGACTTGATGCTTGAAATACTGACCGAAAGCTCAGATTTAACTGTCTGTAGTTCCGTTTTGATGGGTGTTAAACTTTCACTCCAAGCCGCCAGGAGCTGGGTGTTTAAAATAACCGCCGTCTCATTACAGAGTGAAAGTAGCAGTTCCTCCTGAAAGTCAGAGATTGCAGCATCTGAGGGCCTCATCAAAAGAAGACGTAGTTGATGAAGGTGTTCTGGAGCAGGGCTAGAAAGACCACGACCAAGCAGCCTTGAGATCTTAGGCAGCTTCTCCCTCAGGTGGGTGTCAATGGTGTTCAGGCCAGGTCTGTGGTAATCCCGTCAAAAAACAAAGCAACAAAAAATCTAGATTATAAATCAAACGTCATAGTATAGCATGTGGCTCTAAAAACGTCATAGTGTAGCATGTCGCTCTAAAAATGTCGTAGTATAGCATGGCGCTCTAAAAACATCATAGTATAGCATGTCGCTCTAAAAACGTCATAGTATAGCATGTCGCTCTAAAAATGTCATAGTATAGCATGTCGCTCTAACAAACGTCAAAGTATAGCATGTCGTCCAAAAAACGTCATAGTATCGCATGTCGCTCTAAAAACATTACAGTATAGCATGTTGCTCTAAAAACGTCATAGTATAGCATGTCGCTCAAAAAACATCATAGTATAGCCTTTGGTCTGAAAACGTCATAGTATAGCATGTCGCTCTAAAAACGTCATAGTATAGCATGTCGCTGAAACAACGTCATAGTGTAGCATGTCGCCCTAAAAATGTCATAGTATAGCATGTCGCTCTAAAAACGTCATAGTATAGCATTTCGCTCAAAAAACGTCATAGTATAGCCTGTCGCTTTAAAAACGTCATAGCGTAGCATGTCGCTCTAAAAACATCATAGTATAGCATGTCGCTCTAAAAACGTCATAGTGTAGCATGTCGCTCTAAAAACATCATAGTATAGCCTTTGGTCTAAAAATGTCATAGTATAGCATGTCGCTCAAAAAACGTCATAGTGTAGCAAGTCACTCTAAAAACGTTATAGTATAGCATGTTGCTCTAAAAATGTCATAGTATAGCATGTTGCTCTAAAAACGTCATAGTATAGCATGTCGCTCAAACAATGTCATAGTGTAGCATGTCGCCCTAAAAACATAGTATAGCATGTTGCTCTAAAAACGTCATAGTATAGCATGTCGCTCTAAAAACGTCATAGAATAGCATGTCGCTCTAAAAACATCATAGTACAGCATGTCGCTCTAAAAACGTCATAGTGTAGCATGTCGCCCTAAAATTGTCATAGTTTAGCATGTCACCCAAAAAACGTCATAGCACAGCATTTCACCCAAAGAACGTCATAGTATAGCCTGTCGCTCTAAAAACATTACAGTATAGCATGTTGCTCTAAAAACGTCATAGAATAGCATGTCGCTCAAAAAACGTCATAGTATAGCCATTGGTCTAAAAACGTCATAGTATGGAGTGTCACTCTAAAAGCGTCATAGTGTAGCATGTCGCTCTAAAAACGTCATAGTATAGCATGTTGCTCTAAAAATGTCATAGTATAGCATGTTGCTCTAAAAACGTCATAGTATAGCATGTTGCTCTAAAAACGTCATAGTATAGCATGTCGCTCTAAAAACGTCATAGTACAGCATGTCGCTCTAAAAACGTCATAGAATAGCATGTCGCTCTAAAAACGTCATAGTACAGCATGTCGCTCTAAAAACGTCATAGTGTAGCATGTCGCCCTAAAATTGTCATAGTTTAGCATGTCACCCAAAAAACGTCATAGCACAGCATTTCACCCAAAGAACATCATAGTATAGCCTGTCGCTCTAAAAACATTACAGTATAGCATGTTGCTCTAAAACCGTCATAGAATAGCATGTCGCTCAAAAAACATCATAGTATAGCCATTGGTCTAAAAACGTCATAGTATGGAGTGTCACTCTAAAAACGTCATAGTGTAGCATGTCGCTCTAAAAACGTCATAGTATAGCATGTTGCTCTAAAAACGTCATAGTATAGCATGTCGCTCAAACAATGTCATAGTGTAGCATGTCGCCCTAAAAACATAGTATAGCATGTTGCTCTGAAAACGTCATAGTATAGCATGTTGCTCTAAAAACGTCATAGTATAGCGTGTTGCTCTAAAAACGTCATAGTATAGCATGTCACTCT